>NC_065512.1:2378882-2437737 GCF_006386435.1 Epinephelus moara
TTTTCCTTATCCGCTGCGAGGGTCATAAGGACAGAGGGATGTCGTATGCTGTAAAGCCCTGTGAGGCAAATTGTGATTTGTGATATTGGGCTTTATAAATAAAATTGATTGATTGATTGATTGATGTGAGGAAGACCAAAGAGAAGAGACACTGACTGGATCAGGAGCTTAGTTCCCAACATGTTCAGGACTTCATGCAGGACATTGTCCAATAGTTTTGTAATTTAGGACAGAACCAGTGTGGTCCGAGGCTGCAGGAGGGCATCTCCCCAACAAACACGTAGCCTATTAGTGGCACCTTCATTAGGTACATTTGAATGCAGTCCAATACAACTTATTGTTTGGCCTTTCCATTTACATACACGACCACCAACTCTAACTATGACCTCCAAAATACGACCACACAGGTCATTCTCACAAGCAGAGATGCAACCCAACCAGCAGAATAAATGTTGGCATTGTACATTTCTGCAAACCACAGAAAAGTTACATTTATATATCATTATGAAGCAGAAACAGTTAAACTTTACATTTATTTTTGTTTCAACAGTGCTGTGGTTAACATGGTTCAGTTTAGCCACACAAATGTGTGGTTATGATCAGGAAAAGATCATATTTTGGACATTTTCTTCTGACAACTGGGCTGCATAAATTACGACCCATATTTATGGTTCTTATAGGCACCATTGGCTGCAGTAATTATTATGAAAGCAAAGAAGAAAGGGGACATAGTATGGAGAGTAAAAAGGAACACTACAGGCTAATGGATGGATGGGTCAAACAAGCACAGGACTTTCATCCTGGAGACTGGATGACGGACTGTTTGTCTCGTATGAAACCAAAAGTCAGGGTTGCATTATATCATCAACATATTGTAGTATGTCAACGTATGTCACCTGATGTGTATCCAGTCCCTCAGTCGCAACAACTGATGCAAATTTAGCCAGTCTCTGTGAATTCTGCATGACCTTGCAAATTTGTCCAATCACTGCAACTTTACTGCAAATTTGAGTGAAAACCAAATTTCATTATAGAGCCTTACAGAGCTTTTCAGGCTGCAACAGTTCCCAAAACAGTCTGGACAGACGTAAATACACTCCGAAATACATCATACATGACGTTACCTTAGTAATAAACACTTTTTTTCTAAACCTAACCATGTGGTTGTGGTGCAACTGCAACAAGCAGTAGCTCAGTCCATAGGGACTTGGGTTGGCAACCAGAGAGTCGTCTGTTCAAGTCCCCGTCCAGAACAAAATATGTAGCATGGACTGGTAGCTGGAGAGGTGCCCCTGAAGGCATCGAACCCCCCAACTGCTCAGAGCACCTGTCATGGGCAGCCCCACTCTGACATCTCTCCACTTAGTGCATGTAGAAGTCCTGTTTGTGCATGTGTGTGTTCGGACCTGTGTGTAACTGACAACAGAGTGAAAAAATTGAATTTCCCCTCAGGGGATTAATAAAGTATATAAAAAAATATTTCAAAATGTTTCTCATATCTGTGTCAATTAAATTTTTGGGATGGCATCCATATTGGTAATATGCAAATTAGAGAACTTAAATGAGTTATGATTTAAAATAAATCATAAATTTGAGTGTTTCTAATGCTTAAAAATATGAAACTGACGCCAAGTTTGCCAAAAGAGTTTAAAAAATACTTTGCTTAGGTGGCTGCCATCTTGGAAATATGCAAATGAGGGGGCCAGATCCATTTAATTATAAAAAATAAGCATTCAAATGTGTTTCTCATGGTCAAAAAAATATAAAATGGACACCAAGCCTGCATTTGTAGGTCTTCTGGTTCAAAAGTTACAGCCGGGGGTGGCGATCATATTGGACTTTGCCGCCATGGTCATCAGAATGCCAATCTGTGATGCCACGAAATCCAGTTACTAATATGTTACGATATATATGTTTACCAAATTTGGTGCTTTTATTACAAACTGAACGATTGTTCAGGTCTGCTTAATAAAGTGGCCACTAAGATGTACTGGATCGTGTGTTTGGGCTCTAACTCAGAATATAATGTATAAAAAAAGACAACGATTGGTTGCAAATAAACTTCAGCTTGTATATCGTCCAAAAAAAAAGTTCTTTACCAAAATCAAACTAAGATAGCCAGATTCAAACCCTGGACCAAGATAAAACTGAACATCTCCTCAGGGTAAAAACTGACATCATCATGGAAGCAGGAAACTGTGTCAGAGCCGGCGCAAAATTAAAAAACAAAACAAAAGCATAGTAGCGACTTCAGCTCGCTCAAACTCTGCCTCCTCTGTTAGATCTCTTCTCTTCTGCAGTATAGTTCTCACCATCACCATCACAGAGTACATCCTGCACACAGCTCTAAAGGTGTCACTGCAATGTGTCGGCCTGTTGTTGAGCTGCCGACTATTTCTGTAGTGAAGTCATTGATGAGTAAAGCCAGTAGCAATCTATCTACCTCTTTCTCTGAGCTCCTCTTACATCACAAACACACACACACACACACACACAGGGCACATGCACCAATTTGCTTTTTTCTTTCACACACGTGTTGCCTCATTTCACAGGATCCTGCATTGCCTCCTGCTGCTGGAGCTAAAAGAGGCTGATCCCCAGAGAAACAAGAGGAGCGTGCATTATTTTTTCCTCTTTTCTCTCCATTCTCACATTTCCATCTTCCCGTCGCCTGGATGTTACACTGAGCCGCTGTCAATTTCACTGAATAAAAGTTCTGTGTGGCTTCTGGTTCATTTGTAATTCGGCAGCAGAGAGGAGGGGGCGATGTCAAAGAAAGAGGAAGCCATGAGCAGAGGTTTTACTGTGAAGCCACAATCCAAAGATGGGGACAATCCTAACGATGGGAAAGGACAAGTGAAAAACCCTACAGGGCACGCACTAATCTTAAAAAGGGAAATTGGCTCTCTGCTGCCTCGGTTCTCCAAAGTAGCTCGGAGGAATGTGATTGTGTTGGAGGAGGAAAACACAATTCTCTCCAACTATCTACCACTTCCCAAAGAATGTCCGACATTCGCTGATAACTTTCAAGCTCTGGTTGGTGGGTTTCTGAGGCACTCGGGAGAAAAGAGGGGGGTGCCTGTTGAATTTCAGAGATGATGATGTAACTTGAATATCAGCCACCAGCAATGACAGAGAGACGGGGCTTAAACTGCAGCAAAACAAATGGCCCTCAGCTTAATTTGAGAAGCAGACAAACAGGATAAAAATAGCATGACGTCGCCTTTTTCGTGATCACAAGCAGATTGTTTTCGTCTGGGTTACGTTTCACTGGCATCCCCGTTACGTAGCAGCTCGGAATAACTCGATTATATGTCTCCTTAAAAAGATTTTGTGAAGGATTTTGTTTTATGCTAACCCTGCCTCCTGGAAATTATAGTTTATTTTACCACATGCTGTGACGGGAAACCTAATTACTGCCTGGATTATTTTCATGGACAACAGTTTTTCCAGTGTAGGAAATGCTGCCTCTTGGCTCCGCACACACGTCACATGGAGGTTTGGATGGATGGAGAGGATACAAAGCATAAGACCTTTGTATCATGGTGGTTAGTTCAGGCAACAAAACCACTTTGGTAACACATCCAGCAGATACAGAGCAACATTATATTTAATTTGGAGTCAAACTAAAGTGATGGTCAAAGTTGTCACAGTGAAATTTAAGGTGTGCTGATGGATTCACGTCATCAACTCATGCATTGAGTAACATTACAAGTTAACGTTCCACCTTAAAAGTTGCCGGCAGTCGGCCCAGTGAATGAAGTTATTTTTTTCTCTTTCATTTTATAGTTGTAGTTTACTGATGTATGAACAGAGGTTACATAAAACCAGAGTGACCGTCCTCTACTGACCAATCTGACTGCAGGGTTTCTAGCTTCACCTTTTAGTACCAGATCTGTGTGCTAGGTACCCCAGCAGAGGGGGGACCAAACATGGGGACGCTAAGGAACGCTGCTGTTGGTACCATCCACAACTTTTACTGTGGGAACAGAAACAATGCGACTGAACTGAACTGAACTCAACTCAACTCAACTGCTCGGTGGAAACAGGGCTTAAGTTAACAGCTCAACGTGTCCTCGTACAACTGTGTCTATCGGGGATGTCAGTGGTTAATCAGTTACATATATGGTCTATAGGTTAATTTTTCCCCTCTTCAGTTTACTGCACTGTGCACAAACCCAGGTCCTGTAGGAGCTAGATTACCATTTCGACCCAACAGCATTGCTGTGGAAACATGGTGCCAAGTCTGGTCTCCCTCCAGGTCCCTTGGTGAGTTAAGTGGCTCAAGTTTGAGCTGTAAAACTCCTTTAGCATTGTTGACTTTGTCAGCAATGTTAGTTACAATACTGCTGTTGACAGTGTCAGCAAAGCTAGTGGTGCTAACATTGGAAACAATGCTAAAAATGTTTTGCAGTCAAAATTAAGACAGTTACTGTGGGGCTACCTGGGGTGAGGCCAAGGGGTGGGTACAATGCTTCCACAGCAATTCTTTCTGCCACTGGGATGGCGTTACCAGTGGTATTATTGGATATTATGAATTTTTGATCCATGAAACTTTCCTTGAGCTCAGACAAGTAACGTAAAAATATGTGCCGTCATCACAATGTAAAGTTTATGAGCCCAGGGATGAGCCAAGAGGACCCTCACAAACAGGGCCAGTGGAAGAAACATGACTGCGCATATTCAGTGGGCCACATATCGTTCAAGTCAACTTGGAAGCTAGAAACTTTTTCTGCCGAATGCACCAAGTGAGCAATTCTATTGAACCATCTTGGCGTTTGGCATCTTGTTCTTATATTCTTCTATAGTTCAACGGGGCGACAAAATCGGCCTATCAGCACCACCAAAGCTCAGTAATTAGGAAGTCGACCCTCATGTGGTTGATCCTTAGAAAAACCAAAGAGTGAAAATGACGATTTGTTGTTTAACAGGCAGAATTTGTTTGGACAGAGTCGGGTTCAGTTTCCAGTCTTTGTGCTAAGCTACTGTGGAGAAATGAGAGGTGTCAGTCTTTACATCTAACACTCAGCAAGAAACCAAAATGTCAAACTTTTCCTTTTGTAAGAGACTGTTCTATATTGTGTGTCCCTCTTGAGTTGCTGTAGGGCAGAGAAAGTTTAGGGGTGACATTCTACTGTTTTAGGGAACTCATGCATGTGTGAGAGTTTTGGTGTGAGAAAATAAATGGGCAGCTGTTGCCGTTGGCGCTGTTACACCGTCCTCTATCCCGTTTATAGTTTTATTAACTATCCAGTTAGGCAAACGCTCAGGACGCTCGGCTACATTAGTGGCAGCAGTAAGGTGCTGTGTGTGCTTTTCTTTGTGCGCGTGGAGCCGTTATCCGCCTCTATATAGCTAGCTGGCTCACCGCGCGTGGTGCCTCAAAGACTGTGAACAACTTTGTTACCAACATGTGGAGATGAGGACCCTTTTAAACCCAGCTTGGGGATGTTCGATGGACACTCATAAGGTACGTCTTTATTATCACAGTATTATTGTGACTATTTGGACTCAAGCGATCAGGCCTCTGATATAAGGCAGTCGATTGTTGAGGAAAATCTTCTGGGATAGTTAGGGTCTGCTGCCTTTACAATCATCTCTTTGTGAAACGAGAAAAAGAAGAAACCTCCTCTAAAGTTTCCCTGACTGACATTTTGTGTCTTTTTTTCCGTTTATCAAATCTGAAGTGTGTGGGCGCGTCATGTGGGCACGGACACAGGTGGCATTAAACTGTCTGAGTGATGAGATGAGAGGACATCGGCTTGGTTTCATCACAGGGAGTAACAGCAGTTGCAACATCAAAAAGTACAAACAGGGTGAGACTCAGAGTGGTTTGTGAGTAGATTCAAAGACATGACGCTCAGACTGAAGGTTGGAAGGTCACAAATCAGTCAGTTTCATGTGACACCTGCTACGAGGGAGAAAAACTAGAAGATGTGTCTACTGTCACAAACTCTTTGTTTCTCGTCTGGAGATCCTCTGCCACAGCAGAGGCTGGGTTAGAGGCTCCACTGCTGTTTCACTTCCTGTAAACTTCACGTTTTCTTTTTATGATCACAGAGCAGTCATTGTTGATACGTCACAACCACACGGTTTCACCATCAGTATTTTTACAGTTTGTTTCCATGTCTACTTATTGTCCACGAATCAAACTTTCTGCACACACCTCACCACATCTACACATCACCCACCCACGCAGCCACACACACACAATAAGAATCAATATGACAACAGCAAAACAGGAAGTGGGAGGGAGTAATAAATGGACAGAAGACAGATGCGGTGGCTTAAAGAGTCTGAGGCAGCTGCAGCAGAAGCAGAGAGGGACCAGAAGAAGACACCACCAAAAAGCTTTCTTCAGTTCCACTGCTTCAGCTGTTTTTCACACAGTAACATGACTGATTTTTTCATCCACGATCACACATGGAAAATAAGTGCAGCAGTCGTCATTCACTTCCCCGTCTGTCCAGCCTACTCATCTGAGCTCCATTCATCTGCAACAACACCTCCCCCACAACGTATGAATCAAAGAGGTCACAAAAATCAGTCAGGGACGCTCTCCAGAGCCATTGGTAACATTTGTGCACATTTCATAATGGAGCACACTCGCGGCTGGTAAGTGGCTGACAACTCAATTACTGAAAAGAGTGGGTTGTTTTTTTGTATGGCGGCCTTGACATCAAGCATTCATTCCTCCATCAGCTGGCAGTCATTTCTGAAAAGCCATACACATGGAGGATAATTTAATAAGTCTCAGACAAGGTGAGTTCATCTAAAAGCATCCAGCTCTCAGGATTTTCACAGAATAGTCACAGAAGTGGTGAAGTTTGAGTTCAGAGTTTCTGGCACCAAAGAAAAATGATAAGAGCAACAACAAAACTGTACAGTCCTGGAGGATTATTAATGTGCACCTCCTCCTGTACTGCCTTAATATGCACATTCAGCACATCCAATGCATCAAAACATTGTTTTCTAGTTGGAGCCGCGCCTCGTTTTCAAACTGTATGGTTTGACTAAAATGAACAATGACAGCAATATAGTCCACGATGAGCAGCGCTAAAATCAACCTGCGTAGTTGTCCCTCCATTGTGACATTAGAAAGTGTCACATTTATCTTGCAAGTGTACTCTTCTTCAACGTTTGCTTTACTTCCTGGATTTTTCCCACATGGAAATTCTGACCAATCAAGAGCAGCTTTCTCACACAAGGCATTTGATCTGGTCCTCTTGTAAATGCTGCCGTGAGAACACGAACCAACTCTAGGCAATTATACAACTTTGGAACAACATGAGTCCCTGATTCAGACCAGAGGAGACCACTCTAGGGCTGACAGCAGCCTTAGACTACAGGTCCAAGAGCAACTGCTGTGTTTACAGTGCAGCCAAACAAACTCACATTGTTAGTCAGTCAATAAGAATCTCAACTGCACTTCATGTGGTAGTTTTCTGCCTTGTTTCTATAAACAGATACCTGTGTATGTTTGCAGAATCTTGGGACAAGATTTTGGTATCGGAAGCGTTCTTGTATCAGTTTATAGTCCATTTGTAGTCTGAGTTTACTGTCATCTACGCTGTTTGATCCTCTCCATCCTGCTGTTATTACAGACACGTCTGAGCTCACTGCGACCCCTCGACTCGACCATGGACTCGCCTCTTTTGTCGAGCTGTCATGTTTTACCTGCATGAAGTCGAGGGCTTATGGTGTTTGTCAAAGGCAGCTAAAAAACAGAATCATTAAATAGACAAAAAGGTACCGTCATTATCTGAACATTATGAAGCATGCTACGCCACATACGGTTGAGAAAAGCTTTTTAGTTATTTGCATTGTTACATGAATGGTATTTTGAATGATTTTGAATTCTCTCTCCATAAAAAGTACCATATATAGAGGTGATTACTGGATGTAAATGTATAAAGTAAAGACCCCAGAGGTTAAACCTTGTTTCATGAAAATCTTAAGGATTATAAGTTTAAAGGAAAAGAATCCAAGGACAACATCTTAGAGGACATGAGAGTTGTGTGTCAGTTCCTCTGCTCTGCCTTTTTACTCTCTGCTGCTTGAACTGCTGTAATTTATGCAGCCGATCCAGATACATCACAGCCAGCCAATAATGGGATTTATATTTGGAATATTGAGCAGCCTGGACCTCCTCTGGGGAGAAGAGGCATAAGGATGAATTAATGCTGAGCTATCGCTCTGAGCTCCCTCTGTGTCCACAGTCAGCTACAATATCTGGTTTTTCGATACATAGAGAAGGAAATCTATTGGACTGATTATTCTATATTGTGAAAAAGTTTGCCAATATTGCTCAGAAACACAACAGCCTCTCGAGCATCTTGAGATAAAGTCAGCATTAGCAGAAATTCCCATTTAAAATGCACTCGGAGGCAGAATTTAGCTTCATTCATTAATTAACTAACAGGCTCTGTCAGCGCAGACTGATGGAAGTGTCTCTGTGCGGCTGTAGGAACACACATTTTCCTCAGCTGTTAATCTCATGTGCAGGTTTGACATTTGTGGCCAAGTGGGGAGAAAGTGAATCACTGGGAATCAATCTATTGATTGACTTCAGCTCACACAGGACGTGACACGGACAAGCCCAATTATATTGTGACATGTTACCTGCTGTCGTCACGGTGTTCATGCAAACAGGAGTAAATGTGAAGGAAGAGTTGGTGTGAACTTTAGCTCACAGATATTATGGAGGTCAGAAGGCAGAGTGAAGGTTGTTGTGTCTTGCTGTGCTGGACTTCGTTTAAACATCTTTGCTGTTTTCAAAGATTTCAACATTTTGCATGTTATAACTGAAACAATAGGGCTGTACACGACTCATAGTTACGTCCGCTGAATCAGATTTGGCTGTTCGATGCAAATATTTGTTGGCTTTTTTTCCCATATCAGGTTTATGAGTTTGAACAGGGTTTGGCAGGACGTTCAGGGTGGCAGTGAACACCGGCCTCCCAGGTGAAAGTCAGTGGTTATTGGATCCATCCACCAGCCCTCCCACCCTTCTCAGACGCGTTCCTTTCTAACGCCACCAGGCTCAATTAAGCCCTATTCGGACGGGATTAGTTTGACGTGGAGACGTGGGGTACAGTAATTATTACCAGGGATTTTAGTCCCGTCCAAATGCGCCATGTCTGTAATCGTTACAGATAATGTCAGTAAAAATTACAGCGACTTCTACCTTCTGTAAAACGGTCCGGAGAAAATACCTGGGGTAATATTAATCCCGTGCGAACCCGATCCTCTGTGAAAATGTATGTAAGTATTTCGTCACGTCCTGTTAACAACCATTTTTTCGTGTTTACAGCTAGTTTTCCGCGTTTTTTCGCTGATGGAGGCGCTTGAAGAAGCATTCGGTGTTGTTGGCAGTCATGATAGTGGACATTCTTCTAATGATGGCACAGCCCTACGAGGGAGACCAATCAAAAAGGTTGAGAACAAAGCACTTTTCAGAGCCTAATATAAATCCTAATATAAATCCATACTGCTAATGGTTGTGTACACACAATCCTGATCATGGGTAGTATTTCATATTGGGCTAATCATTAATTATTATTACACATACAGGAAGCAACGTAGCAGGCACATGCAGACAGGGAAGTGACGCCACTCCCATCTCTGGTAGAATTACGGAGATTTCTTGTCCCGTGCGAATCGGACATTTACATGACAGACATCCTGTGGTAAACATTAGTCCACATCTCTTTGTAAAACTAATCCCGTCTGAATAGTAGTTTAAACAATAATGGCGATATGGAAGGATGGCTTTTTTTTTGTCTGTGTCTGAGTCACTGACCAAGTACCAGATTTTATCGACTTCGGAGAGAGACTGAGTTGTCTGCTCATGCTCCGAGATAATGTTCTGCTTAGAAACAGTGAATGATGGTGGTAAATACACTGCCTCCTCCTCAGACCTGATTACTGTGGAAGAATTTAAGTAGATCTGAAAGTGTCTGGATGATAGCTCTCTTGGTCAGTGCTTTGCTTTCATACTCCTACTTTATTATAGTTTTTGGAAGATCATACCTGTTAGTGCATCTTAACTGTCTTTAGTCTACAACCTTTTGTAAAGTGCCCTGGTAATGAGCCCTACAACACAGAAATGAGTTAGCATTTTAGGACTTCTGGTTCCCTCATCTCTAAATCAGCGGGTTATTTGAAAGAGTTTTTGGTTAAATGTCTAAAATAAGGTCTGTGGTCAACACAGGCTGAAGAGACTAGAACGTTTAGTTCTACATCACAAAATACACCAGTAAATACCCCACTGTGAATTTTAAAGCTTTAAAGCTTTAAAAGACGGTTGCTCACAGGTGGCTAAATGAGACTACAGAATGTCACCACGCTGACACGGCTTTATAGCCTCAATGTGGTAGTGATGTTGAGTCATGTGACCACAGTGTAGTTTGTTTATGTTAGCTTCCTACTTCTGGCGATTGCATCCAGGCTTAAGAAATCCTAAAAGTGGTGTTTATTTGTGCAGATTAACTAACTATCATTAATGTTTGTTTGCCACAGAGCTTATTTTCTGCAATAATCTGAAATCCAATGGAAAAATGCCCCAGGCGTTCTGACCAGGGAACCAGGGCGACGCTAACTTCCAGGTCGGCCTACAGAAAAATGTCATCCCTGGAGCTCTCTGTTGTTGCCACAGAAACAAAACCCATACACATCATTAGAAAGAGCACTGGTAGAGCTGTGCGCTGCCACCGCTTTGCCAAAAAAAAATCTGAAGACGTGCCCTTGATCTTATTTTGACCTCGGTACTATTCTGATTTTTTTCCACTGACTGGTGGACCAAGATGTTGTCCGGGTGATGGATGGGGAAACCCTGTCCAAATATATTCCTCATTTTGGAGAATGTGTGTTTGCTAAACTTTGCACAGGCTCAACTTGAGCAGCGACTGGGGGCAGGAAGTGAAGAGAAAGAGCCTTACAGATCACATTACATCTAAGATATGAACTGTCAAGCTCAGACCAAGCAACAAGCTCTCCAAATCAATACTCGCCAAGGATTTGGTTTGGGAAACAACAACGCTAAAAAAAGCAAGAAATATAAAACTGGGTTGTATGAATTATTAATTTGGTAATTTCAAGCAGGTTAGACGACCAACTGGTGAGGGCATAGGAGAGATCATGGCCAGGAGGGATGGTGCACTGAACAAAATTTAAAGGGATGGGACGAACATATTCTTTCCCAGAGGAAGATCTTGAAAAAGAAGAGTAGAGGACTTCGACTTCTGTTGTGTTGTGGGCTCAGACGTGCCATTAGGTGGCGCACTCACAACTGGGCCGTTCTATGATAGAACTTGTCACAAACTCTTCAGGCTGTACATTTGTTCAGAGACAAAACAGAGTGACAAATCACATTTGAGTGAATCATCTTTGCAAGCCAAATTGCTGGATAAATCCTAGGCATCTGAGGCCCACACCCCACCAGGTCTTTCTCCCAAATCTTCCTCCCATGATTCTATGCAACCTCAGTGCTCTCTAAGCCTTCGTCTGGCTGGCCCTTTCATGCATCTAAGTTCATCAGCATCAACTTCTCAGACATCTGAACAATCTACAAATTGAAGAAGTTATTTTCCTCAGTGATGATGGAAACATTTCTTGTAATTATCGACCTCTCTTTCCCCCTTAGCAGCAGGCATCAGATCACGCTGAAGTGTTCCAAGGAATGAAAGATCAGTAGGATAAATCTGCTGTCCAGTTACTACCAGAGATTGTTGAATTATCCAGCAAGTAGTCTCGCTCACCAGACCTTTCTCAAGAAAAGAAAGGTCTGGCTGGGCCGACTCTCACTTTAAGATTGGAGAAAAAAACGCTCCGGCTGCTTGTATTTCTTTCAACCAATCACGATCGTTCGTTCAGGTTTTGGTGTAACACGGCCACAAAAATATCGCCTACAGGACGCCCAGCAGAACTTTTGGGTACACTCAACTGGATGGTAGCTAACACAGAATAAAACGTATGTGTATAGAAAGCATTTGTTTATGGTCTGTTATTACGGACTTTTTCAATGTTTGCAGACTTCGTATAAAATAAATTCCAACCCAAGGCAGACTGTGGATGCCCCCCATGTTCTGTGACAACCTGGTCTCACTCCGAAGTCGTTACAATCCGGTGCGTGGTCAGTGACTTTCAGCGTCAGACACCGATGAAAAAGCCGTCCTTTCACGTCGGCACAATACGCAGCTGGTCGCTGTTATTGTTAGCCGGTGGTGTCAAGGGAAACGTAACAACAACGCAAGTTAAGGGGGCAGAACTCCAGGGCGGATGGAAGGGGTGGTGGATGGGTCCAACAACCACTGACTTAATCCCAGAATGCTGATGTTCCCGGCTGTTGAGCCTTTTAGCAACTGCATGTGTCCTGATGATATGACGTGATATGACACCGTGACTTCTTCTCTCTTTAACCTCCCTGGTTGGATGTCAGTTTGTTACGGACTGTCTCACTGATTTCTGGAGCACTTCCTATTCATCAAAAACCTGTGGAACCAAATTTAAGATCCTCACTACGCATCATGTCTTTTGGGAAAGGAAACAGAAAGCTGTTGCTGTTAAAGGAGACATTTTTCAACTACATCAGCACCACTGAAAAAGATGCACTTAAAGAGGTTTGGGATAATGTCAAGAGGGCTGATATGCAAGAGCTTTCCACTATTCTGAGCTGTCACATTTGCATCCTTTGTCACATACAAATAGTTGGTACAACAGCCAGCATTTTTAATATAGTGCAGAGAGCAGTCCAAACGTATCGGAGAGTCTTACATCAGGAGAGGTTCAAAGTAAACTGGAGCACACGGACCAGAGGCAACAAACTTCATTAAATAACTAATGTTTAAATGCCCGATGCATCTTCATCAGAGTCACATGCATCTGGTGTCAAAGTGTCCTTTTTAGTTTCTTTGCAAAAATGTATTTTAGTTTTACCACTAAACCAGAAGTTCCCTTTAAAGTAACCTTTACATTATTTGGTGCAAGCCTGCTGCACTGATGCATGTGGTAGTTAACAGATCAATACAGCAGGACAACAGCACTGGTTACACATAATCTATCTTAGAATGTCACCTTTAAACAGGTTGGATCAATAGCTTCAGCAGTAAAATGATAAATGTACATAATTATCCATCAACCTTTTGTACAGCCTCGTCCAGGCCCAGAGGCCTTCACATCATCTCTAACTCCATCTCTTGGGGGGAGGATGGTGACAGTGGCTTCACACACTGACTCTGAAACTGTCCAGAATAAAAAATAAAAAAATAAATCTGTCTCAAAGGTCAAGGTTCTGGGCTGACTACTGATGGCTCAGCTGGTGAAAGCATCCAACGTACAAATATCAGAATTCAAAATAATCCCAAGGCCTTTGCGACTTGTCACATCCTGCACTCTCCATCTCAAGACTGTCCTCCCAAGAAAAACAACAGCATCAGTGGTTTCAGCAAACAAAGTCTTCACTGCAGCGCCAGGAACAAAAATCTTGTGGAAAAATATCAAATTCATTGTATTTTCCGTTTCATTTTTCAGCCTTCAAAAGCCATCATTTGCGGGGCGTCGGTAGCGTAGTGGATAGTGCCGGCGCCCCATGTACAGAGGCGATGCCTCGACGCAGTGGTCGCAGGCTCGAGTCTGGCTTGCAACCATTTGCTGCATGTCACCCCCCGCTCTGTCTCTCACCCCATTTCACTCTGTCCTATACATTAAAGGCAAAAAAAGCCTGAAAAAAGAATCTAAGAAAAAAAAAAAAAAAAAAAAGCCATCATTTGCAATTTGGGTGGACACGATGTACTCATTCACTGTTCCTTTTATACCTACAAAAAAGTGATGCGCATATTATTTTGTATGTAACCCACATAGTCGTGAGCCAGGAGGCAGTGATCACAGACCTGTGCACTGCAGGCCGTCCTCCCTCATATGATGGGAGCTAAACAGGAAGTCAGATGCTGCAGGAAAAGAGCACCAAAGCCTGCACAGGGAGGCAGTCAAGGTGGATGGATGGACTTTGTTTACCTCGGTCCAGACCTTGAGATCCGCCTGCGCCACCAAGCTGACTGATTCGTCCGGCTCTGCTACATGAAACAGCAGTTTCTCAGTTGAAATTAAAACAACCAATCAGTGCCACAGGTGGAACTAACGCCATTGTCAAACAGTGCTCCAGAACCAATGAGAAGTAATCGCAGCAATGGCGAGCGCTAGCTATAGACAAGATACATGCTGCTATTGATAGCACTGTGCCAGAGATCTGGCTGTTCAATACAAATATTCGACTGTCCTTTCCTTTTTTTCCCATATAGAGTTTGAAAGTTCAAACGGTGTTAGGTGGAACGTGCAAGGGTCACTCTGATGTTCTCGTAACAAAGTAAATAAGTCAAGTTAGCCCCCTGAGCTAATCCATAACTTTGCCAACGACGGGTCAGAAACATGCAACATTTCTTGCCAACACTAGACATCAAATAAAAGCCAGAGATTGATCATATTAAGTTGCTATGAGCTGCAAATTCACCATATCTAAGCAGAAGGTTATCTCAGAGTGTTGGCGGGCAAAGCAACCCAGTCTCACTCCAAAGTTGTCAAAATCCGACGCTTAGTTTGTGACTTTCAGCGTCAGACACTGAAGAAAATGCCGTCCTTTCACGTCAGCATGATACACGGCTGGTCGCCATTATTGTTTAACGGCACCTGACGGCATCAGGGGGAAAAGCAGCGGGACAACAACAAAAATTAAGGCAGCAGAAGTCCGAGTAGACCACCCAGGAGGGGTGATGGATGGGTCCAACAACTACGGACTTTCAGACGGGAGGCCGGTGTTCTCTTCCTGTAAGATTGTAAAGCCAAATCTTGTTTTTTTTTTCCTAAACTCAACCACATGCGTGTGTTTGGAAAATGTAACCACGTGTGTGTTGTTGAAGGAAAAAAACATCAGTTGGCAGTGTTGTACTGATGTAGTGCTTTTATTTTGAAAGAGACTGACCTTGGACGTCATATGTGGACGTGGGAAGTCCATGACCAAACGTGGACATGTGACGAGGTCACAGTGAGGATGTGTTGGGCAAAGCCTCTCTTCCCTCAGGCAGCTGTCTCACTCAGACTCATCGTGTGTCTGCAGCTGCCTGTACCAAAGAGCAGCATGACAGCAAGGAGCGCTCACTCAGCAGCTACATGTGGGGGCCGAAACGACCCCAGAAGTACACTGCACACTGAGTTACAAGACAACAACAACAAAAACAACTGCTCGACTTGAGATTCTTAGTCAACTGAGGGGTCTCTAACTGATGATTCAGATGTTGGACTTTCAGGAGGCAGCACCAGCTACTGAGGCTGTTCTAAATCAACGTCGTCTCTATCGACCCACACTGTGGTTTATTTGACTTCGCTCAGCTCTTAAAACCCCGGCACAACAGGTATGTTCCTAAGATATTATAGGAACCATTTTATGAGGATATGTTGAATTGGAAAATGTAAACTCAGGTCATTAAATCACCCACACTCCCACTAACAGAGCCAAAGACTTTGCTTCAGTGTCTGGACGCTTGCTCTGGAGGCTTGGGCTCCAAAGGACGACTTTGAGGACCTGAATGGGACTGATTGGTTGGTATTAAAAAGAATGAATGTTTCTGATTACAGCATGATGAGCAGCAGCAGCAGCATGTTTACTACATCACCCGTCTGTTGACTCTTAAATTAAATCCTACAAATCCACATACATTTAGAAAAATGTGCAAGTATAATTTGTTTTTATGTGAAACTGTGAAATTATTATTTGCTCTTACATGGTAGTTTCAGATCGGAATTACAGACCTCATTAAAAAAACACTATTATACAGGCTTCATTTCATAATAAAAGCAATGGAGCCAAATAAAAGAGCGTGTATGTGCTTTATATTCATGTGCAGGTGAAACAGTGCAGTGATTTCCCATGCTCATTATGTCTTAATCTGGAGCACACAGGCTCTTGAAATCATCCCAGATGGCCGACTCATGTGGGCGGATGTGGGAGCCGGGATGCAGAAGAGGCGGTGAAGGACACTAATATCAAGGATGGCTTTGATCCTACGAGGTAAATCCCTCTCTGATGTCACTGAGCCACTCCACTTTTCACAGGCTGAATGTTAATGAAAAAAAGCACAAGCTGTGTTTCTCAGTCACGATGGACTCAACGCAGCGCGGAGGCAGGAATTCAACAAAATATTCAAATGTAGAAACCATGGATGTTAACAACAGGACTGAAGTGTGTATTATGCATCATGAGCCAAACATATATGAATGTAGAGCTTTAAATCCCAGTCATGAGGAGAGGGAAGGAGGCTTAATGTTTAAAACGTTGGTGCAAAATGATTAAGCAATGTGTGTTTATCTGATAAAAGAGTTTAAAATGAACCCATGCAAAAGTGTGGGAATCATAAAATAAAGATAAAATAGGAAAGAAATCATGAAGATGGAGTAAGGATGGTTTTGCACATTTTTACACAATACAAGCCATATCTTATCAACACAATAAATCCATTATTTCTTATGTAAAGAGAAGCCTTTCTCAATACATATTTCAAAATTACCACCATTTATATGAACAATGGGCCAAAAGACTATGTGTAATTACTGCAGCTCCTCTGCGCTCTACTGAGCATTTTCTTTTCATTCCAACCATTTATATAGTGTATATTTTCAGGGCTTTTATTGTGAAAGGTAAGAACGGAGGGAGTGGATATGGTATGTGCTGCATTCATGAAGTTTAGAAGGAGTAATAAAGTTTGCCCTCTTGGTTCAGACTATGGAGCCTCTATTGACATTACAACCTTGTTCCAAAAAATGATAACACCTTTTTGCCACATAATATCTGTGCTGCTTGAAAGTACTCGTGACAAAAACAACAGTTAAAAAAAATATATGAACATGCAAATAAATGCGTAAAAAAATATGTTTTTAAACAAACAGTCTGTAAAGGCCTTTAGAGACTAGCTGGTGAACATAGCGGAACATTTAGCAGCTAAAGAGACAGATATTTCCCTCAGGAGTTGGTGGAGACCAAAATTAAACTTAAATTGAAGTGAACAGAAACCCAACCTGAAATTAATGATAATGTTGCTATTGTGTCTCATGGACGTGTAAAGAAGCAACTGTTTGCTCAAAAGTTTGCCTCATCAACTGAGGGTGAGAGTGAGTCAATGCTGTGTTTACAGGACAATAAAACAAATCAATTTTACAGTTTTAAATGAAAATGCTTTTTTGTATTTTTTTCTGACCAATCAGAAGGACTATCTTGTACAGAAACAGGGACATGATCCCTCACCGGCTTCCCACTCACTGTCAGAATGCACAACCAAGAAGGCACCACTACAGGGAAATCAAATCTCTTTACTGCCTCTTTTCACACCTTTCCTTTTTCCCACTAAGAGACATTCAGTGTCCTGAGTGGGAGGACTACTATAAATGTGCAATACTGAGTCAAGACTGAACTGAAGGACGGTAAAGGTGAAATCAAAAAACCAAAATCACTTGGTTGATATTTTGGAAACAATCATGTTTTGGCTTAAAACATCCAGTTTTAGGGGCAAAATCCCTGCTAGCAATGTCTCAGTAAAAAACAACTGCTTTTTCGGGCTCTATCCCGACAGGAAACGTAGCAATGTCTACGTAAAATCAACCACTTTCCGTGTCTCTATCCCTGGTGGAAATGCAGTGACAGGTCACTAAAAACACAATGATTTGCTGTTTGTTGTTCTCCAGCAGAGGTCTGCAGCTTGGCTGGCATCTCGCCTAGATGTCACACCATCCACCGTCCTCTCCACCTCCCAATGACAAAGTCAGCTCATAAACTACATCACTTCATAAATATTGATGTGATATGTTAAAACATGCAAAGGCTCATACAAATCAACCAAAAACAAAAAATAAATAAATAAATACATAAGAATTCATGGCACCAACCCGGGCAGGAAATGTAGCGATGTCTCAGTAAAAATAACCACTTTTCTTGAAACTATTCTGTTTGCAAATGCAGCAATGTCTTAGAAAGCAACTGCATTTCACGGTTCTATTCTGACAGGATATGTAGCGTCTCCGTAAAAAACAACAGCAATTTATGCCAGTGTTCCCTTTGGAAACGCAACAACAACTTGGTAAAAAAACAACTGCTTTTTGTGGCACTATCCCAGCAGGAAAAGTAGCGATGTCCTTGTAAAAAACAACCACTTTCTGTGCCAATATTCCCTTTAGAAACACGACAAAACACCTAGATCTGGTGGCTGAAAAGTCAGTGGAAACGCAGCGATGATTTGCTAAAAAACAAGCAATTTTGTTTTTTGTTGTTCTCCAACAGAAGTCTGCAGCTTGGCTGGCGTCTTGCCGAGGTGTCACACCATCCACCATCCTACCCACCTCCCAATGACAAAGTCAGCTGATATACACCAATCAGCCAAAACATTCAAACCACTGACAGGTGAAGTGAATAACTTTGATTATTTTGTTCCAGTGCATTGTTCTGCTGGGAAACCTTGGGTTCTGACTTTCATGTGGATACCACCTGACATGTTCCACCCACTCAAACACTGTTGCAGACCAAGTACGCCCCCCCCCCCCCCCCTCATGGCAACAGTACTCCCCAATAGCAGTGGCCCCCCAGCAGAAAAAAAGCACCATGCCACACTGCAAACATGGCTCAGGAATGACCCAAGGAATGTGATAGAGACCTCAAAGTGTCAGCCTGGCCTCCAAATTCCCCAGATCCCAATCTGAATGAGCGCCTGTGGCACGTGCCATTAACCCACCTCGCAACCCACTGGACTAAATGTATCTGTCGCCAAAGCACTGGTGCCAGACACAGCAGGACACTCCCAGAGATCCTGTGAAGATGCCTCGACAGGTCAGAGCCAAGTCCAATCCAAGGAGGCCCCACCTTGGATTAGGGGTACATCTGGGGGTACACCTGGGGTACCGGCACATCACAAGAATCCTTAAGCAGATTGGGACCTGGGAAATTTAGAAGCCAGGTCTACACTTTGAGGTTTTTGTCACGCTTTTGTAGCGTGGCATGCTGCTTTTTTCTGCTAGGGGGCCACTGCCATTGAGGAGTACTGTTGCCATGAGGGGGGGTACTTGGTCTGCAACAGGGTGGAACATGTCAGGTGGTATCCACACGAATGCCAGAACCAAAGGTTTCCCAGCAGAACAATGCACTGGAACAAAATAATCAAAGTTATTCACTTCACCAGTCAGTGGTTTGAATCTTGTGGCTGATCAGTGTACTACGTCAGTTTAGAAACATTGATATGATATGTGTGAAGCATGCAAATGTAACGTATCCATAGTTTGCAAAGACACACAATGTCTCCAGAGATTGGGCTGAAATGTGGTAATCAGGTACCTTGAAATTGCACTGAGGCACAGTACTTTACTGCTTAATTGTTGTGTGTACAACAAAAAGAGAGTGAACAACACTCATCATCATCAACCTGTACAAGAAAGACTGAATGAATGAATGAAAACATTATATAACTGAGAAGTTTAGTATTTTCCACAGGTGCATTGACTCTGATGTACGTTACACTCAGACTGTCGGCTATCAGCTCAGTTCATAAGGAGCAATAATGGAGGCTGGTGGAAGGAAAAGATGTGCTCATGAATGTGCCACAGTGCAGAATTCACCACACAGTACTGGACGTTCAATCTTTTTTATTCCACCACCGGCACGGCAGGTCAAACAGCCCAGCGGGAAAACTGCTGCTGCTCCAGATGACCAGTTTGAGCCTCAGGCGCTACATTGCCTCGGTACTTGCACACTTGTTGTGCTGCTGCAGGAGTTTGTATTCTTCTTTCCCTCCAATTCATGAATTTTTTATTAAGCTTTGTAGCATTTAAAAACATTTCTCACACTCCCCTAAAACACAGTTTTATGGCCTTTCATAAGATGTGTTATACATTATTGAGTTGCAGCTGAACCTGAAAATTCTGACTGAACTGTTGGTCACTGCTGAGGAAGGCAGCACAGGATCAAAGTGGGGGATTCAACCACTTTATCAAACTGTAAACCTGCAACCTGAGGTGTTTTTCCTCGGCTTCTCACCTATAAATTTCACCTTTCTCCACCTCAGCCTCTCAGACGGTGTGAGGCAGGAGCTACATGTTTCCTTAAATGTGAGAATGAAGTGAGATGAGCAGATGCAAGCGGCCAGCAGCTGAGGTCTGAGCTTTATCTGTGACATTAGCAGACAGTGGACATCTGGGCAGACTGTAATGACAGCAGCAGGCTGCAGTGTGCCACAGAGGTCACTGCTCCCAGATGGAAATGTCACAAAGACCTTTGTGCTCACAACAATTTGACATTCAAATCAGTCATTTGCCATTTTTTTCCATGATCCCCAGCGTTCTGTACAGACACCCACAATCATGCAAGGACGCATGCAATTATACTGCCAACGTACACACGATCTGAAGCAAAAAGAACAGCGTATAACAATATTCAGACACGTCAAAATTCAGTTTGTATTTTGTATTTGAATCTGTACTCACTTGGGCCACTCTAGATAGACGGCTGCAGAGATGACAGTATTCACTGGTTGGTCCATCCACCACTTTGATAAATATAACTATCAGATGGATTGCCATAATGTTTTGTACAGACATTCATGATCCCCAGAGGATAAATCCTACTGACTTTGGTGATACCCTGACTTTTGTCTCAACACCTATTGGATGAATTGCCATTAAACAGTCATGTCCTGCTCAAGATGACCTGTAGGAACTCAACCCAGTCTCCAAAATAAATGTTGGCAGTGAACATTTCGTCACGCTACGGATATGCTACATTTGTACGTTATTACATGTGACATACGTCACTACCGTTGCATGCTACCACACATGTTAGCACACTACGATGTTATTAAAATAGATCCACTGACTTTTGGTTTCACACAGGTAATGAAATGTCGGCCCCCAGGTGAAAGTGCAGAGTTTGTTTGAAAACATCCACCACCACTCCCGCCCTCCAAACAGGGATTTTCTTCCACTTTATACTACGGTAGTTGCTGGTGGTGTTACAAACTGACACAACCCTTTATGATTTTATACCGCCATGATGGGTGCCTCTGTACGTCAGTGTCTGAAGCCAAGATACCAGCCCTCCATCACAGGATTAAATGACTACAGACCCATCGCCCTGACATCTGTGGTCATGAAATCCTTTGAAAGACTGCTGTTGCGCCACCTGAAGGACATCACATGCCCACTGCTGGACTCCCTGCAATTTGCCTGCCGGGCAGATGATGCAGTCAACATGGGACTGCATTAGTCAAGAGCAAGGATCCTGTTTGTGGACTTCAGCTCGTCTTTCAGCACCATCATCCCTGAAATACTCCACAAGAAGCTCACCCAGCTCACAGTGCCTGCCTCCACCTGTCAGTGGATTACCAGCTTCTTGACTGACAGGAGGCAACATATGAGGCTGGGGAGCATCACATCCAGCTTCCAGTCCATCAGCACTGGTGCCCCCCAGGGGTGTGTCCTCTCCCCACTGCTCTTCTCCCTGTACACCAACGACTGCACCTCAGGGGACCCTTCTGTGAAACTCCTAAATTTGCAGAGGACACCACGGTCATCGGTCTAATCCGGGACTGTGATGAGTCTGCATACAGACAGGAGGGGGAGCAGCTGAACCACCTGGAGCTGAACCCGCTCAAGACTGTGGAGATGACAGTGGACTTCAGGAGAAGCCCCTCGACACTGCCTCGCCTCGCCATCCTCAACAGCACAGTGTCTACTGTGAACGCCTTCAGGTTTCTGGGTACCACAATCTCTCAGGACCTGAAGTGGACCTCCTACATAGACACTGTGTGGAAAAAGGCCCAGCAGAGGCTGTACTTCCTGCTAGGGATGTCCCGATCCGATATTGGGATCGGTATCGGCCGCCGATATTAGCAAAAAACGGGCATCGGCATCGGATCGGACTGCATGGAAAAATGCCGATCCAAGAACTCCGATCCAGTTTTTCAGGGGGTCCGCTCCAGGTTTTCCGGCCCCACATTTTAAAGATTTCTTGTGTTGATTTATTTTCTGTTTATTAAGGGCCAAAGCAGCCAAAGCAAACCAGCTGTATTTTTTATTTAATGTTAATGTTCAAGTTTAAAGTTTGTTTATTTAACCCAGTTAACAATAAACAGGTCAGTTTCTCATACCAACTGTTGTGGATCATTCTAATTAACCCGATTATGTAGTTGTTCTTGTTAGAGTAATATTGCTTGATCAAACCTTTTCTAACATGACTGACAACAAAATAAGTGAATATGTATAATACGCGCTTGGATCGGATCGGTATCGGTATCAGCCAAAACTCAAGGCTGTAATATCGGTATCGGATCGGAAGTGAAAAAAGTGGATCGGGACATCCCTACTTCCTGCGACAGCTCAGGAAGCTCAACCTGCCTCAGGAGCTGCTGATCATGTTCTACATAGCCATAATCCAGTCTGTTCTCTGCACATCCATCACCGTCTGGTTTGGATCTGCCACCAAATGAACAGGAACAGACTGAAACGGACAATCAGGTGTGCAGAGAAGATTATTGGGACTGATCTTCCCTCCAGCCAGGACCTGTACCGGTCAAGGGTCAGGAAACGGGCAGGAAACATGAGTGTAGACCCCTCACACCCCGGACACAATCTGTTTAAACTCCTCCCCTCCAGCAGTATCATCATCTGGTGCTACAGAGCACTGTTCGCCAAAACTACCCATCACAAAGACTTCTTTCTTTCTTTCTTTCTTTCTTTCTTTCTCTCTTTCTTTCTTTCTTTCCCCAGGCTGATGAACTCCTAACAGTCAGAGTGGCAGGTCAAACAACACTACATACTTGTATATTGTATATTACTGTGTACTCCACCTCTTGGCTAAATGTTGAGTACTTATGTCAATACTGGTACATTGAGAACAAGTCTACCGGAGTCAAATTCCTTGTGTGTACACACGTACTTGGCAAATAAAGCTGATTCTGATTCTGATTCTGAAGATCATTGACAAAGCGGAGGTATTTGGCGAATTAGGTACGGTATTTGAACGCACCCCTCTCTCCTAGAAATTCCAGTCACAAACTAATTTGCAACAACAAATATGTTTTGGAGGAATTGTGACCCTAAATTACTTTTTGTTTTATCTGGCAAGAAGCTAAATTCTAACTGACAAAGTATTTAATTTGTTTTTCTACAACATCCACCCTTGAGCACAATATCTGCTCACAGCAACTATATCATTGGTAAACTCGAGGCACAAACAGCATTTGGTGAAGGTTAGAGAAAGATCCTGCTCCTGGATAAATGTTGTAAACAATCTAACTCTAAATTAACTGAAACATGAAGCACTGAACTTGTTCAGTTTATGGATATCTAACCAAAAATCATGCTTTATCACAGGGTTAGGTCAGAATGTGTAATTACTGTTGACAATTTTTTGGACTATCTTGTATATTTCAGGTTAAGAAGGTTTAATTCAACTGATTTTGGGGCAGAATTTGAGATTTAAAGATGCACTGAACGTCTACATATTTATGTGCATTATTAATGTATTGTCAATTATTAATTCATGCCCCTAGAGATACACCAGGTATTATTTATGAACCATTAAATTTAAATAAACTTTTAACCAAGATGTACATTATTAATTTATCATTACATTTAAATCACACAATCTGTCTAAACGCCTGAATAAGTTAGAGACGTCTGGAATTAAATTGAAATTTAGGAAATTATTACACATTGTCACCAGTTTTCCTCTGAGAGTTATTACTGAACGTCTTCTGTCCAAACTGATGAAAAGTTCATGCCCTTGCGATGCCCTTTCTTTCACTATAATCAAGATGAGTCACTTTTTCCAACACACCAGAAATAAGACTGAAGCCAACCCAAACATTTGTCCTCATATCAGAAGTGCACCAGCTTTGTCGTGAGAGGAAAAAGAAGGCCGAATGGGCAATTAGTGAATTAGTGAATCCCCCGCTGAATGGTCATGTGATGAGTTTGGCCCTTGAGCCTTATGTGATCATCCTGGATCATTTTCTTTCATTTCCGCTGCTGATCATGGATGTGGTCCAGCTGCCGGGAGTAAACACACTGATGCACTGTTCTCCATCCAAAAGCTGCGCTCCTAATGTGATTAGCATGCTTTAGTGTACAAGCCCCTGTGGAAGCCTAGATAACCAATTACAGAAGGGAAGGCAGCCCGAACGGAAACATCCCTGCAAACTCAAGTGTCGGAAAAAAAAGGAGAAATAAACAGAAGCAGTGGGGCTGATTTATACAGCGCTGCTGATAAAGTGGTGAACGAGGACAAACAATGCTAATCCAGTGTTTATTTTACACTGACGATGATCAGTTTTCTTCTCCTCAGTGGAGACACTGCTCACTTTCTCTGATAGTTGTCCTGGAGTTGATCTGGAGTCGGGCCGAAGCTATTTCCTCAGGAAATCAACTAATTCAAGTAATAAAAATCCCTTAATTTATTTGCTTCAAAGCTTAATTTATAATAATGGATCTACTTTAGTGCAGTTGACTGCGTGGGAAATTTACACAGAGATTGTGCCATAGAGCCGCAACAAAGTCCCTTCTTTGTGTTGCCTTTGCATTTTTACACAGAACCAAACAACGGCAGCATCAAGCTGCTCCAGTGTGTAAGTTTAGACAGCAAGCCAGCATTGCGGAATCAAAAGAGGTGTGACAGACATAATGTGTAACACAACAGCATCGACCTACAGTGTGACATATAACCTACACATTCGCAGCACTTCATAAACAAAGACAATTATTTAGCACCCCTGTTATACGGCGGCTGATCTCGTCCTCATTGTTTTCCCAATTTGTGGACATTTTCAGCCGCTGTTCTCCGTCTTTGAGTTAGCTGCTAACTGCTACTACCTGCGTTTTACATCTCTGACAGTTGGTCACACACATAACACTCCGTCAAAACGTTATACCACCCATGATCCTGTCCTGCTGTCCTCTTCATACAGACATCGTTTCGGCGCTGTTGCTACATCCGCTACCAGCTGAACGGCGAGACAACTCTCCTTAGACGACTTAATTCCCATTCTCACCTGGACCCATCTAACCCTAACGACACAAGATGGCTGGGTGGGTCAACCACTCACATGTGACCTCAACGACTTGGTAAGTGTTCACACCCACAGAGAGTTAAAAGCCTGTGACTCTGCACCAGTCCCTTAGAACCGAAGAAGCCTCTTGGATGAGAGGTGAAACGCCATCAAGAAACTCAAGCAAGACCAGTTGGCTGTGATACAGCTTTCAACCGCATGAAATTCCAGCCTCGAAGAGCGAAAAGGCAGTGTAAAAGGGACATACATTTTATCAAGTCTCTTTGAGAATTACCTTGTGCGTTTAAATAAAGGTTAAATAAATAAAAATCCCCACTGTGATCAGTCACCAAGGCAAAGCTACAGTTCCACAAACATCCCAATTCATTTGCTCCCGACTTATGATGCTAATACATACTTTTACTTTGGTATTGAATGCAGGACTTTCACCTGCATTGAAGTATTTTCATAGTGAGGTATTAGTACTTTTACTTCTGCAAAAAAATTTGAGAACGTAAACAAGTCCTGACACCTCAGAATAACTATCATAGCTCTGTTTTTCAAACCCAGAGCTTCAGTCAGTGTTTCTAGCGGCTGGTTGGTCGGGTGATTTCAAATGTCAGAGTTCAACTTGAGTCCACTTCAAACAGGAAGTGCGTGCTTCAACTCATCAGTCATACCGGCTTCAATTGGAGTGAATGTGATATACGATTATTTGCAGAGCTGAAATGTAATGTGAGCGAACCATAAGTGCCTCAGTATAAGAGAGTGTTTGAGAAATAAGGCAGCACTTTGTGAAATCATGTTACACTGACAGAGGCATTTCTGTGGCCAGCAAAGTGTGAGGCTCATGTTTCGTCACACACACACACACACACACACACACACACACACCCTTCACATTATTATAATGTCTGATAAAAATCAACTCAGTCACGTCCTAATTAATTAAACGAAAAGCAGAAACTTTTTTTAAAGCAGCATGTACATTAAATCTTTCCAACACTTGATTGTTGTTGAATAATTTTAAATTTTAGTGATTTCAGACGTCCTGTCATCTGTATTTTTAAATTAAGACCCTCAGATGTGAGTCATCTAAACAAAACAGTGTGAAGATTATTAGTGCTTTTAAAGGAAGCATGTAAACACTCCAATGGCGTCAGGTACACGTTATTTAGCTTGTTACCAGTTTTAACAAACACACACACATTATATCTTAAAATTAAGTCAAAGTTTAAACTACCTGCTGCGTGGTTGTTGACACGCTGCTGAGGGAAGCGTTGATCCTAGTGCCGGCCAAACTGCTGCACTGCTGCCAGGACGACCATCGACTCGCTGCTGTTAATAAAAAAAGGCAAATTTGAGTCAGACAGCTTCACTACTCTCTCCTCCTGCTCTTTCCTCTCGTCTGGTCTTACTGCTGTTTTGTTTTTAATGACAGTAGCGCACAAAACTTTCATGCAAGACTATCTGTGCATTCAGATGCCCAAACCACAACACTATTTAGTACTCCAGAAAAAGGTTTATTATGTCTCAATATATGTATGTCAAAACCAGTATGTTCTACTACATCTAGTTAAATTTTACACACTCCTCTGTGACGCGGATGATATGTTACACTGACTGAGCCTCAAACAGATGACAGTTTGTTGACAGCTGTCAGAGGCCACAATGGTGGATGACAGCACATTAATTGCTGTTTAAGTGAACACAATAATCAAGAATATGACCAACAACAAAAGGACAGAACTATGAAAATAAAAATGACAGAGAGCTGCATTTTATTTGGCTACTGTAATTATGATATGTAAGAATCCACAGTGTATGCACCAGGGGCGATTGCTCTGAGACAAGGGAGGCTGAACTTTTTCCTAAAATTCCATAGAAGAAATGGTCAAATCTGCACTGTTGAATTTACATTAAAATAAGAATTTACATTGCATTAAACGTGCGCTAGGATGTGTTTCACATCACGACTATGATGTTCAAACGTCAGCTGTTTATCACCAGTTTTCAAACGCGACCTCCCTGTCATACATTCTCGTGTCAGCATAGTGGACGCGGAGCCTCCAAGCATTCCTATGAGACAGCGCTGAGCAGGTTTTTTTCATGCAGCAAAGCGAGACGCTCATTGGATAAATGCGACAAAATCGTCACTTCCAGGGAGGCTCAGCTTCCCTGGGACCTGATGGAGCGGTAGGCGGGAGAGGACGCTCGGTGTCTGCATGATGATTGGAGGAATTGTCTAAAAGGCTGAACCCCTTTGTGATTGACAGCGCTTTGGAAATACACACCAGCATCGTCGCATTTCGAGTTCAGTCCCATGCAGATATTTGCGAGTGGAGTCTCCTGACAGAGTGCCGTCCGGAGTTCCTTATTTCCATCAGAGATATAGCTCATTTTCACCGTTTGTACAGTACAGTGCAGGTGTTTAAACCCATCTGAAAATCTTTGAGGTGTGTGTTGCTGTGGTTCTATGACATGAGTGTGGTTGAAAAATGGCTTCAATTAAATGTTCCTTTTATAAGTTACTGCCTCGCTACAATATGACACATTTTACGATGTGAACTTAAAGTGAGCTTCCCCTGTTTGAAAGACCAGCAGCAGTTACACATCGCAAAGTAACAAAGGCAGATCTCTCCAGGTTGACCTGCATCTCTGGCCAGGTGGTGAGTTGCAGTTTGCTCTATCTCCATGCGGACAGATATGTATGAGCAAGAGGGTCAAAGTTCAGGGTGCAGGCTGAACGCACCCAAATCATACATATCCCACGTTTTTGAAAGGCTGCGATCACGTGACTAATAAACAAGGAAGCAGTCCTGAGTGCTTGTAAAGAGGCGGGTTGACGTGATGAATTGGTCACAAAGAAACGGACTTTCACCCAGGACCTTTCCCTGGAGTTGTGTGTTCGAATCCTTACGAACTTTGAGTCCTTTTAAGGTGCACCATATTTCTTTTCCATAACCTAACCTCAGCAACTTTTATTGCCTAAAACTAACCTCTGCAACTTTACATTAATTACATAACTGTATGTTAAGGACATACAACTGAGACACAAATTCGTAGGATATCATACAAACTGTTGTGCGTTCATTTTTCGTACAATAACATATGAATTGTTCTATGAGAATACGTTGCAGGGCGCTATGTTACACAGAAGTAGTATGTCTCAGTTGTGTGCATACCGATGCAACAGTTCGTACTTTCTAAGAGCTGCTGCAGTTGCCTATATACAAACTGATAGCAGAAAGAAAAAGCATGCAATTCAGATCACAGCTTATGCATGTTCATGTACAAATGGTTCAAGAACAACTTTCAGGTGAAGAGTTGCAGGCACACATTGTTTAGATGCCATTAAATCCCCCTAACCTTAACAAAAAGGTTCGGGATCATTGTCTGAAACAATGATGCAGCTCTCCAACCAGCAAAATCAGTGATGTATTTTTCATCATCTACGGGACAAATTTGGAGGTCTCATCGACAGTATGAAGAGATTGTTCATTACATAAAACTGTTGCCCCGTGCGTCACAGCCCTGGAGTGAAGCACCTGCTGGAATCTTTATTTTTGTTGGTCCTACGTTGACTCCAAGAGTGACTGAAATAAACTCACAAGAACAGCAGACAATGGGACGGCTTGGAGAGAACTCTGGCTTCCTGTTAAGGTAATAATTGGGTTCCTGTTATTGGTTTTCCTCAACTGAGTTAGGCGCACCATAGTGTGCTGCCTACACACCATAGGAATGGGAAGACTCGACAGTGGCTGCCAAGCCTTCCTCCAGGATCGCTGTGTCTCAGCAGTTTTTAATTAAATCGCTCCATTTGTGCCACCTGTCCCAGCTGCCTGCGAGAGGAAATACAAGAGAATAAATTACTGCATCCATCCCTGCTGGCTAAGCTCTACTGTTTCACAACGTTTCATTAGGACTGATGTGCCACTTTTTAAACAACATCTGGGGGATTGTTTGCTGCTGTTGACTAAAATCCTTGATGAAATGCTAATTTGAGGAAAAGGCGAAATGTGCAAAGAGTTCTAAAAATAGCTGCGGTATTATTTCAACTGTGAGGAGGGGGCGGATGAAGTGGAGGTTGACAGATAATTTCAGCCTAATAAAAAAATTATATTCCTGCGAAACAGGCTTTTATAAAACTCTCTGACGTGCACAAGAAACTCTCCCTGATTCCCCGTCATATTTAATTCTGCTTCAGTGTCACACACATGCAGCCCCCACTTGCAGTGCACATACAACTACTGGTGGTAAAGACACCAGTGTAGCTTGTGATCACACGCAGACTGACAGGAAGTGCTGTCATTTGCTCAAGTACACACTGTATGTTAGAGTTATCTGCCTGAACACAGAGAGACACTGAAAACTTTTGGTTTCACCTCACTGTGTTATTTTTAGAGGGACAGTATTACTGTGTTTCAATCAGCTCAGTTTCATATGAGTCAGAGTCACCACCAATACACTAAAGGCATAATCCAAATCAGACAAAAACACTAAAAACCTGCCATGATTTTTTAAACTGACCAACAGTCGGTTTCACACATTACTGAAGACATAAAAGACAGTCATGTTTGATTAAAAATAATAATAATTAGAAAAACAGATATTAAAGCATACAGAATATTTGTTTTCGTACACTTGCATCAGATCAAATATATATATCATTAACAGATACTGTAGGAAAATTTTACCATATACATATTTATAATATATGTACATGTACATATTTTACAACGGGTATTTCATATATGTTAGAAATTTCTGTCTTCATATATCCAGAGGATGGATGAATGTGATCTTAAGTTGCCTCAAAGGTAACTTACATTGCAACTTTACCCTTGATATAGTGGCACATTTGTTATTTATTACATTACCATATGGGATTAAATATGGCCGATGTGTCCGGTCCCCCTCCTGTTAAGACATATTTCCAGCTGACCTGTCCCGGGCCGCGCCAGTCACAACTGTTTATTTGATATGTGGAGCCTTTGAGTTTTGCACAACAAATATGATGATGTCATTTTTGGCTCATGCACCCTTGTGCCGGGAACACAACTGCAAGCATAAACCAACTCATCCTCACGGTGACCTCGTCACATGTCCACGTTTGGTCATGGACTTTCCACGTCCACATATGACGTCCAAGGTACCCTGGGTGTGTTGGTTGTTGACGTTCTGGGACGCTGTGTCAACTTCAGCCTGTTACATGCATTGTCTGTTTTCAAAATACACTTCTGTTTTCACAGGAAATGTACAGTTTGCATACAGTCTCTTTCAAAATAAAAGCACTATGTCGGTACAACACTGTGAACTGATGTTTTTTTCCAACACATGCACGTGGTTGGGTTTATGAAAAAAGAACAGGGTTTGGTTTTACAATCTAACAGGAAGTGGACCCATCCATTGCCCCTATTACTCAGACTTTTGCCCCTTTAACTTGCGTTGTTGCCCATTTCTCCCTGATGCTACTGGCCACCGTTACACAATAATGGCAGCTGGCTGCGTATCATGCTGACGTGAAAGGATGGCTTGTCTGATGCGAGAAGTCACTGCCCAAGCGCCAGTATTCAACGACTTAAGAGTGAGACTGCATTGCATAAACCTACCTTAGGAAAGAGGAGCTCTGTTGAGACAAATTCAAACACCAACCAGACACTGACAAAAAGCTGTTATTCTGTGATGACACCCAGCGACGACAGGGGGAAACGTGAAGGGGCAACAACAAACTGTACATTTCCTGTGAAAACAGAAGTGTGTTTTTAAAACAGACAATGCATGTAACAGGCTGAAGTTGACACGGCGTCCCAGAACGTCAACAACCAACACACCCGATAGGTCAGAGTGAGAATGTGTGAGATTGGTTGTAGCCGACGTTGCGCTAGACTTTTTCGTCGCCGGTCATTTTGACCGACAGGGTCATAAAAATCCGGTCATAATCTATTTTTACTGGTCATTTTAATTTTTGTTTTTAAATGATAATAAAGATATTCAAAGACATTTTCATTAGTTCGTTTTTAATAAATCCAACAAGCAAGTTATAAAGTGTGCATTAATAAGGACATGAACGAAAAGATGAACAGACATCCACACACCCGTGCCATTGGGCTTCGCCCTGGACACACCGGACGGCACTAACACGTCACTAACGCGTCCGGTGTGTCCAGGGCGTTATGTAGTTATGTCTGTAGGCTCGGTGACACAAAATTAAAATTGTAATGAAGTGATTAGGGTATTGAAAAATGTGTTTGGTTATGCACTGTTGTGTTATTTTGACTTATAAACACGGTATTTTCTCCTCACGTTCCANATGAAAAATAGACCAGACGCCGAACTGAAGCGCTGCCTCCGCGGGCGCGCCGCTCTGCTCAGCGGCCTGTGTGGACAGTCAAATAGGTTAACATGGGCGCCGATTGAAAACTGCCTCCGCTGCTGGGCGCTGCGCTTCAGTTCCGCGTCCAGTGTGTCCAGGGCGTTATGTCAACAACACTACATGAAGCAGATGAATGACTTTCTCTCTGCAGTACTATGCACTCCGCCGCCAAGTGGGCAGGGGTGGTAATTGCAACCGGTCAAAATGACCGATGGCCTTCAGATTTTCCAGTCATTTTTGTAAAAAAACGGTCAATGACCGAGAATATCCGGTTAACGCGACCCCTGGGTTGTAGGTATATCAAACTGCATCCAGAGGGATTTTGATCGACACCGGTTGATAACACCCCTTGGAAATCGAAAATGGTTGCAGACTAACTCACATTGGCGATTTGCTCTGGTGACGTCAGGCTACTCTCCGATATGGTCGTAGACTTTATGACAAAGGATTCCAGGTTAGAAAATAGTGATTATTTGCATCTATATGAAGTCTGTAGCATCCTAATAGGATTATGTGCTGCTCTTCACTGTGCATTAATGCCTCACTCTAACCACTCACTCCTGCATGTTCGGTCTGAAACCAGCGTGACAGTTTAGCGCTGGGACTATAACAAGTTCTAGTGAAGAATAAATTTAATAGAGGATATCACATTCATCTGTATAAGGCATAAAATGTGTCTGTTTCATTGTGTCTGTATTTGATCAGAACAGCTCTCCATGGTAAAGTATCTACTTTAATTGCACGATAATGACTCAAAATTGTGATCTGTTTTTCAGCTCAGGACTCACACCATGTTATGTTTGCATTCTGAAATATTGTGCCTCAGTTTGCAGACCTCTGAGAGCCATTCGTCAGTCTCCTCGTCTCTCCAGGAGGGAGCCGGTTCTCTGTCGTTTGCCTCCTGTCACACTGACGGCCGTCCCTGCACACTGCATCGCGTGGCCTTGTTACTTTCCCTGCAGGCAAACAGCAGCACTACAGGAGCTGTGTTCTCCTCTTGCTCGTTCTCAGACTCCTCACCTCCTCAGTCATGTTCGAGTGATTGCACCTACTGAGTGGGGGAGATGACGCCCCATCTCCTCAGGAACCTGACATTAATCTGCTGTGAGAGAGAGACAGAGGGAGCATAATTGTCTTGTAATGGTTGTTGTTTAAGATCAGTGGCTCCACGTCTATTGTCTACAATGAAATTTAAATGAGGCCCTCCGGAGTGCCGAGCATCTCTGCCGATCCCTCATTAACATGTTGTATGTATGAACGTGTCTGAGCAGCTGAAACCTGTAAAACACCCCTCATTCATCTTCCTGTGGACGTTACATAAACACACGGGGCTTCTCTTTGGGTCGTCTGACTCATTTGCCCTGACTGAGCACATCGTTACACCCAGTAAATCAATTTCACATACATTGAAACAAGAGGAGTGCAGCAGATACATCTCAGAGACACCACGACAGAAAGCAGAACCTGTCTGCGCCGACCTTTCAGCTGAGTCGTGATGAGACAGTCGACACACTGAAGGACTCTTGTCTTAAAATATTGATGTTGGAAGAATAGAAGACAGAAAAATAATGAGCCAAAAATGAAAGAGATTCATCTGTATTGTTTGAATGAAGAGATGACGTCAAAACAACAACAAAAGAAACAGCTGTAACCTATCGAGTTGCTCACCTAGAAAATGGAAGCATGGATCAATCGACGGGTGTGATTTTCCTCTGTGTGCTCTTCGTGGTTGGATTCTTAAACATTTACTCATGTCACTGTTCCCTCTTGAAATATTTTATTGTGTCAGTCTCACTTATATAAAGACAGAAAGGCAAACATGTCCTCATTCGCTCATCCAGCAAAACTATTATTTATTTGAAGTCGAGTCTTGAGCCCCCCTCTACCTCTGTTTTTGGTCTCCACCAACTCCTGAGGAAAAGATATGTCTCTTTAAAACTGCTAAATGCTCCACTGTGTTCACCAGCTAGCTGCTAACCTGTCTGTGCAGTGAATTTTTAGAGCTTTTTCACTGGTAAGAGCTGCCTGCTGTAGTTGAGAAAGGTGCAATGAGAGCAGTGAGAGTGCACCAGAACAGTAAGGTTGTGAGACGGACAGCGGACAGGTAAATAATGAGCTGTGACTGTCTATGAAACTCCATGAAGCTGAGGGGATCTGCAAATTCAGATTATACTCCTCTGTAGGTTCATCACTTGTAAAAAATATCGCTTTCAGTCACTTCAAACGACTCGGTTTCACTCTGAAGTCGAGGAAAACCAGCGCTTGGTCGGTGACTTCCTGTGTCAGACACCAATGAAAAAAGCTGTCCATTCATGTTGGCACCATATCCAGCCAGTCGCCGTTATTGTTTAACTGCGCCCAGTGGCTTTGAGGGGACATGCAGCGGGCCAACAACGAAAGTTAAGGTGGCAGAAGGAGGAGTGCTGGATGGGTCCAACAACCACAGACTCACCTGACCTCACCCAAGAAGCGGGTGTTAAGATTGTACAGTCAAACCCTGTTCTTTTTTCCTAAACCCAACCACGTGCATGTTTTGGCTAATTGTAACCGCAGTGTTGTACTGACGTAGTGCTTTTATTTTGAAAGAGACTGTATGCAAACTGTACATTTCCTGTGAAAACAGAAGTGTATTTTGAAAACAGACAATGCATGTAACAGGCTGAAGTTGACACGGCGTCCCAGAACGTCAACAACCAACACACCCAGGGTACCTTGGACGTCGTAAACTTTACTGTACAAAGAAGGCTTTATAGTTAAATTAATAACTGCTTCATCTTCAACATTTTGTTCCTGAAATCCATCCTGAATCCAGCCCTCTGCTGGGATCAGGATATTCCAGATTTTTGGACGTCCACTGACATAGTGTCGGCATTTGCACCTTCGGCTGGTGGCTAATGCGTCAACAACTGCTACTGCCCAGTGCGTATTATTCTGGCCCAAAAGGTGCCTTTGTGCGTCAGTATCTAACACACCAGATCACTGACAAAGCGGTGGTATTCAACAAAATGGGCTGGAAATACACAACACTACCTCTACGTACTGCTCACTTTCATCCATATCTGTAAGCTTTTGGAAAACGTGCACAAATACAGATGGAATGAACGCAGAGTGTCTGTCTCTAACGCTGAGCATAAATGAGCCCAAAGAGTGAATAGAAGTAAAACAGTGTCTTCTGAAAGGAGGAAGGTCAGTCTTGAACAGTCTGTATTTAAAAAGGAGAAGGACAACCTGAGAGGCTGGAACAAAACTACAAAAACACTGATATTATTTTGTATTACAAGAGACACATCTGCTGAACCCTCCAGGCATTAAAGTCAAGAGCATAAAAAAACATGACTTTTTCTCACAAGATGGAAAATCTCCGGCATGTATCAAAGACATTCTGCTTCTTTTCAGGTTTGACTGCAGGCCCAGGGTCTGCCATCTATCTGCCTCCGCTGGCTCCTCCTCAGCTCAAACACAGCACACTCTCGCTGGGATCTCTATTAATGTGACGCAACCGGGCTCTCTAAACAAACCGCACTGTGCTGCTTTGGAGCAAAATTCAGTTTATATTTCCCAGAATAGATGTGGTAGCTACAATGTAATACAAATCTGGTGACGTTTAAGAGAAGCACAGATGCCTGCAGTTACGTAAAAACACGAGGGAACTGGAGGGGCTGAGACAAAAGGTTGAAGAAAGGAAAACACACCAGTTCATCCCAGATATGTCCGTTTTCCACTCGGCGAGGGCTATCAATAGACCTCGCTTTGGGAACCTCTGATTCCTTCATGAGCCTGTTATGTTGTTTTGTCTCCATGACAATTTCCCTTCAAAGAAAATGCTACAGAAAGCTAATTTCCAAAAATACACACACTGATCCACAAGGACTGACGGGGCAGCTGAGGTCTCCTGGTTCAAACCTCATTTCCTGAGGATTGTCCCTCGTCTCTGTCCCAGGGTCTCCCATTTGGACCTGGCTGTAACCAGGAGTTTAAAAATACTGCAGTCAGGAGTCCAAATTCCCCCACTGTCATCATCTGATGTTTCTGACCAGCCTCCATATTGTTTATCTTTATTTTATTCTTTTTTTAACATTTCATTCATTAACTTAACTAGGGATGCACGATACTCTCGCTACAACATCAGTATCGGCCGATATCAGCTTTAAAATGAAGAATCAGAATCAGCCAACATGCTTTTTCTTAATTTGGACAATGACTGAATATTACATACATTTAAAAGTATTTCATGTCTCCATCTGTGGGGGGCCGTCACCGTAAGAGTATGCACGTATAATATGATGTTAATTCCACTACAGAGGAGACCTGCTAAAGTTATGTGGGGAAACAGTTGATATATTGATATCGGAATGGGTTATTGGCCAAGTAAGTTGTTATATATCTTAATTGAAATGAACTTCAGCAACCAGTTTGCACCACAATAGCCTATCAGCATTGAGATCCTCCGGGGATGTACAACACCAAGGATGTACCAGCCAGGGGCGATTGCTCTGAGACAAGGGAGGCTGAACTTTTTCCTAAAATTTCATAGAAGAAATGGTCAAATCTGCACTATTGAATTTACATTAAAATAAGAATTTACATTGCATTAAACGTGCGCTAGGATGTGTTTAAAAGGCTGAACCCCTTTGTGATTGACAGCGCTTTGGAAATACACACCGGCATCGTCGCATTTCGAGTTCAGTCCCATGAAGATATTTGCGAGTGGAGTCTCCTGACAGAGTGCCGTCCAGAGTTCCTTATTTCCATCAGAGATATAGCTCATTTTCACCATCAAACCCATCTGTGTGTTGCTGTGGTTCTACGGCATGAGTGTGGTTGAAAACTGGCTTCAATTAAATGTTCCTTTTATAAGTTACTGCCTCGCTACAATATGACACATTTTATGATGTACACTTAAAGTGAGCTTCCCCTGTTTGAAAGACCAGCAGCCGCCACTGGTACCAGCCAATGTAAGTTCAGCAAAAACTCCATCGTTCAATAAACAAACTTGAAAATCTGCATCTCTTTTGGTGTGAGCACAACAGTCAGTGGATACGTCTCTTTGAGAACCACAGCGACATGAAATGACTCGTTTCACCATCTGGATTTGATCTATTGTGTTTAATGTCATGTCAACAGTCTCCCCATTCAGTTTAACGGAGGGCTAAACCTGTGGTTAGCTTCTCACCTGGTTGATAGTCTCCTGTGATCCTGCTCTGTCGGCCCCACTGTGTGGGAGATCTGGGTTATTTTACACATAGCAAAGTCTTTTGGCTTCATGAGCCACTGAGCAACTTTCAGAGGAATGAACAAGGCCCCGCCTCCAACGCTATAATCAGTTCCACTTGTACATCCATGGTCAGTCCCTGTGTGTGTGTCTCACTGGCTAGCTAGTATCTGTTGCTTTGCACTGTGCTCATACAACAATTACAGGCGGTTACTACTCATAGCGGCGACAGTGTTGTTGTGAAAGTGCTAGATGCACCAACTGGTTCCTCGTCATGTTAACACTGTACGGTCTGACTGCTGCCACTGTAAGCACTGTTTGTGCTGTTAGCACCGTTAGCTACAAGCAGCCTCCATGTTGAGAGCCATGTGACGACAGTCCCAACATGGACTCTGAATCAGATAGATATGCTCTGCATGTTGTAGACAGCTCCTTTAAGACTGAATCCATATTCACAGGGGACAGTATAGCCTGGGACCTCTGATCATTTGTAATAATTGCAGAGGTCATATTTGATCCTAAACTCGTGGGAATTTGCCATGTCCGTAATCTGTCAAGTAAGAATTCCATATGTGGCCAAACACAGAGGTCATGTGACAATATTTGTCCTGTTCGAATCTGCATCTCAGTGATTTGGGGTCGTATTTAGGATTTAGGTTTTTCTGCGCTTCTTTTCGGCTTCATTGAATTAATGAGACTGTGTTGGCAATCACACATGAAAGTTCTGACAGCATTTTGGGAGCAGGAGGCTCATCTCGCTGCACAGCATGGAGACCTGTTCACAGATAAAACAGCTCAAATCATTCAGAAAAACTGAATCTCAAGATGGATGACAGGGTTGCCAACTCTCACACATCTGTCACTCTCTCACCATCCTGGGTTTCCAACTTGGGTCAGAAAATTTTGAAAAGTCACGGCGAACTCCTATTTTCATGTAATTTCATAAATAGATAAATTCAAGGACTTTCAAAGATGATCATGTTCTTGTGAAGTAGGACGCCTGTTAGAACTACTCTCTTCTTCTTGCCTCGTTTTATTCTTAAAGAAATTCAGCAGACTCATCTACCAAAAAGTTTTTTCATCATAAGTGTGCTTTAGTTATTCAGGCAGGGCCCATGGTTTCATAACACAGCTAAATGTAAATCCGTTGGCAATTTACTCACCTTGGTACAATTCCGACCAGCAATGTATCGACAGGTGACTTTCCTCGCGATGTCTACTGGATCTATCGCGTGCGCGATCCAGCCGAGGCTCGGGTACCGGAGCTAATTATAGCGGCCATTCAAGTCAGTGTAAGCTGCTCCACCAGCCGCGGCCTAGAGGCGGCTCAGCGCTCCGCTCCGCTGAAAATACGCGCGGGGTGTATTTTTGAATGACGCCGCGTGTCAATTTGCACAGACCAAATGAGTCAAACAAGAAGTCAGGCGCGGAAGAGACGAGAGTATCCGGTCACGTTTCAAAATAAAACATCTTCACATTGCTACATCAACATGACGTCAAAGTGGGTGGTCCCAGGCCTGAAGGGGGTTGATGGTGTCGTTATACCTCCAGGGTTTCTGCAGATTATTGCATGACATTATGATTTCGCGATCCGCCAATTCCAGCCGCTCACGTGTGCGCCGCTATAGTTTTTGACGACTTCAGAGTGAGACCAGGCTGTCATGCCCCACTGAGGCATTTTCATACGAATGAACGGAGCTCCGCTTCCAACACTCTATCCACCTCTCTTCCTACATCCATTATCAAACAACATTGGCAGCCATTTGAAGTCATGTCACCCCATTTTGATGAATCCAAGTCTGACATTCTCTCTTTTAGCTCAGTTTTTGGTCTCTACCAATGAACAGTGTTCACCAGCTAGTGGCCGCTGAGCAGGTAGAGACAGTCAGTTTAAATGAACTGCCTGCTGCAGCTGGAAATAAGGTTGATGAGAGATGGTTCATCACTGTGAGCAATCTCTTTTGCATTTTGCCTTCATTTGACAGGACAGATCCAGAGAGGGAAAGGTGAGAGTGAGGAGGGACGACATGCAGCAAAGGGTTGGAACTGGACAAAGCCTTCGTACACAGGGTGTCTGCTCTACTAGGTGAGCCAGTGGGCGCCTGTTAGTGCTGCCTGACAGGTATGAAATCTACATAATACCAGAATCAACAATGTGGTGGACATGACCTCTCAGTGGTAGTTACAGTCCAGAACATGCTGTCCACATAATGATGCTGATGTTATCTTCCTGTCACTGTGGCATTTTCATTTCTTTGTACCCTGTGTACCAAGTGTCGAAGGGTGAGAGGGGGAGTGGGCTGGGGTGTTACGCAATGCAAGACATGACAGGGTGAGATGCTGCGTCTGTTGTGGCAACCCAGAGAGGAAACAGTGGCAGGCTTCATCAATAGTTCTGCAGCATACGACACACTGTTAACATTCCCATCCTCCATTACTACACTACAGGCTGAGGCTCGAGTTCACTGCCTGGTCAGGTCAAAAATGTGCTCGCACCTCATGTAAATTTAAATTGTGACTCCACGCAGCAGTTCATTTAACATCATGTCTGTGCTGCTGGCTGAAATAACCTGGATAAATAGAGAGAGAGGTGAGAGCAGTCACCATGAAGCTATTTGTTTGAATTTTAAACCCGTGTCAGTTTTTTTTTCGACGGAGCTGCGAGATGAAGCAAACAGAAGGTGTTTTACTGCCATCCGCTCGTCTCTTCATTAGAATGCAGCACCAGCCTGCAGCTGCACGCAGAGCGGAGAGAGAGGAATGATGAAACCAGAGCTAAAAATAGCTGCCTCCCAGGATCCCCCCTCATACGGCACTGTAAACACTCAGAAAGCCAGCGACAGGCAGCACCAGCCTAAGTCTGCCTGCCTCTGTGTGTGTGTGTGTGTGTGTGTGTGTGTGTGTTGGACACATTGCAGTCCTCCTCACCCTCCCCTCCTCAGTCATAAACCAGTGTTTGGTTTGGCAAGCATGCATCATCGAGCTGCTGTACAATTAAAGCCATCTGTGGGGTTTTTACTCAAACAAGCCTGGGGAACGTTACCGCCTCACCGCTCTGCAGCAGACACAAAGCAATCACCTTGATAAATCAGCTCAGTCCACACTCACATTGTCAAAGCACAAAGTTCCCCGAGGTAAAAAAAAAAAAAAATCTGCATTATGCAAGCGTGTCAACAGGACAGTCACCTTTATCACAAGGTCGGTTATTACATGACGGGGTGTCCACCTTTTACACACTGTAAGCAAACAGTGTCAGAGCCTGAACACACACACACACACACACACACACACACACAGCAGGTTAGTGTCCTGCTAATCTCAAAGTAAATCGGGCAGCATCATAAAATACGCTGTTATAAAACCATCTCAGTTCATTCTCTAGACATCTGATCACATATTAACACCAGAGAGGACAGAATATTTCATCTGAAAAAAGGGGGACATGTGATCGACTGTGTATCCAAACAGCTGTTCGGATCACCTTCACAGGACAGCAGGGGCGTGTCTATTCAATGCAAATGAAATCAGAGTGACATCAACAATGCAAACATCCTCAAAGCCCCACAACAACAACAACAACAACAACAACGGCAAATCCTCGTGACTGAGGAGGACAACACGTGCTCTGCAGCCTGGAGACGACAGAGGAACCCTCAGAGACATAAACTGTATGTTTGGGCCAGATGAGCTTTTATAAGAGACTGAACCAAAAATACGACGGAGAAGCTCTGACGACTGACTGAGTGTGTGTGTGTGTGTGTGTGTGTGTGTGTGTGTGTGTGTGTGTGTGCTGGATTCAGAGTGTTAATACCCCTGATCAATGAGAGCAGTACATCTGAGAGATGGAAAGGCTGTTATATGCATCGTCTGCTTTAAACCGACTCACAACACAATCTGATGAATCGTAATAAAAGATGTGTTTTTCAACCAGCGTGGCCAAATGCTGAAAACAGAAGAATCAGACAAAGACTCCTGAACTGACCAATTTTAAAGGACACTTTTTTAACTGTACATTTCCTGTGAAAACAGAAGTGTATTTTGAAAACAGACAATGCATGTAACAGGCTGAAGTTGACACGGCGTCCCAGAACGTCAACAACCAACACACCCAGGGTACCTTGGACGTCGTATGTGGACGTGCACGTTTCTGTCTAAAGTCAGGCCTGGGGGCCAAGTGTAGCCTGCAGCTTGTCTTTCAAAATATTCCACAGAATATTGTTAAATCAATCACTTCACATTTTTTCTGTTTACTTCATGATTGCAGCACCATCATGTAGTTTGTAGACATGCACCAAGTAACTGTGCTGGTGGAGCCCATGAATTTTTATTAAAGGAATAGTGCACCCAAAAATGAAAACTCAGCCATTGTCTACTCACCCATATGCCGATGGAGGCCCTGGTGAAGTTTTAGAGTCCTCACATCCCTTGCGGAGATCGGCGGAGGGAGCGGCTAGCACACCTAATGGCAGACGGTGCCCCAGACTAACGTCCAAGAACACAAAATTGAATCCACAAAGTATCTCCATACTGCTCATCCGTAGTGATCCAAGTGTGCTGCAGCCCCGACATAAAAAGTTGTTTCGAAAAACGTCATATGAACTCTGTTTTTAGCCTCACTGTAGCCTGTAGCTCTGACTGCTTCTCTGTGCTCCGCGCTCACGTGTGCGCGCTCAGGGTGATCGGTGATGCACGGTCTCTGAAGAGCAGCAGTCTCGTCAGTACTGATGTCCAGATTCTCAAGTGCAGGCATCGCCAATTCCCAGTCTGAGCAGCAAAGACTTTCCTCATCCGTTGGCATTGCTTTGCATTTGAAACAACTACACCACCAGGTTTCCAGTGCTCGACTCCGGTATTCTGCGGCTGGCTGAGGGTTAGGCTCATGAGCTGCGGCGGCTGCTTCGTCCAGTAGCCTGAGTTCCGTCCGTATACTCGGGCTCAAACAAATACGGCTCAACAAAGAAATGCTGTTCCTCCTCAGTTTCAAAGTCTTCAGACATGTTGGGCTGTCCTTTGCTAAAAGACCGTAGTGCAAATTATCTTTTAGCTACTGTGGTTACTGTTGTCTCTCCCTGCGGTGCACGTGTCACGTGATGTAAACACGGGTGAGCAAAGCTCATGCTTTCGCTGGTCTCGCGCAGGCGCACACACGTGAGTGCGGAGCACAGAGAAGCAGTCAGAGCTACAGGCTACAGTGAGGCTAATATGTTCATATGACGTTTTTCCAAACAACTTTTTATGTCACGGCTGCAGCACACTTGGATCACTACAGATGAGCAGTATGAAGATACTTTGTGGATTCAATTTTGTGTTCTTGGACGTTAGTCTGGGGCACCGTCAGCCTCCATTAGGTGTGCTAGCCGCTCCCCCCGCCGATCTCCGCAAGTGATGTGAGGACTCTAAAACTTCACCAGGGCCTCCGTCGGCATATGGGTGAGTAGATAATGGCTGAATTTTCATTTCTGGGTGCACTATCTCTTAAACAGACAGTAAACAAACAAACACAACCACAGCAAAAAAGGTTAAAGTCCACTGTGTTTGTCTCATTTGCATGTGATTTAATTTTCTTTTTATATAACCCATATTGTGTGTGAAGCAGTTGGCCACCAAATATGTTGGCCCTCATTCAAAAAAGTTTGGACACCCCTGGTTTAATAACATGTTTTACTATGTTTTGTCAGAGCTAGACGCAGCCCTGGTTTCTCCTCTGATACCCTGCAAGTTAAGAGGATAGGTTCTTCAGGTTTGTGATGTAACAAGCTCTGGCTGTTTGAAACGGTGTCTGAGACCGTCGTTAGTACACTGCAGTCCCAAGGCACTGAAAAAACTTGGGGCCTTTAATGATATGTGAATTCTTGGCATGAAGTAACACTCGCTCACAGGTGGGAAGGCTGCAACAGTTCGTTTGCATCTCACATTAGAGCCAATAAACACATTGTTTCATCCATTCTTTACACTCGTACTCGTCTGTTTTTGGATTTGAAAAAGCTACAGTAACACCATCCTCCGCATCTCACAGAGTATCTCACAGAGTATCTCTCCGACTACAGCCCCATTCAGACACAGCTGAGCATGTGGAGAAGCTCGACAGGCAGAGAATGGTCAGTTTAATGTGGGAAAACTCACCTGTTGTTGGGCTCCACCAAACACAGCATCCTCTGCACCTGTTCAGTGTCCAGGTGTGGCCGATATTCATGCTGCATATCTTTCATTTTGCCTCCTCGCTTGGAATAAGTTCTTTTGTGGTGAAAAATCACAACTCAGATAATGAGACTAACAATCTGTCAGACACGCATCAAAGATTAGGACAGCGGTCCAAGCCAATAACAGTTATTGATTTGCAGGAGCTCATAGTGACATGTGTAGAGACCTTGCACACAAATGGTGCAGCCACACAGGTGATTTCACTTCACTTCAATCAGTCAGAGCACCTGTGGGGACGTGCAGGGTGCCTGTTAAGTTTTCTGTACCTTTAAACCATCATTTAACTGCTGTAGGAAGGATTCTCTTTCACACACTGTGTCCCTGACTGAACCAGTTCACCGTAAAAACCCCAAATAACTCCCAGAAATGTTGGGTTTACCTTGAAGTCCATGTTATGAGTCTATAAATGGGATTCATCCTCTTTAAACAGGCCATAAAAGCTATTTATGGAGCCGTCTGTCACTGAAGATAAACACAAAGTCAGCCGCTGTCCGAAAACATTTTAACATATCACTCCACTCCAGGTCTGCATTCATGTTGTAACCTGAAAGGCTCGTCTGATGCTTCTCTCCTGCGCGTGTCTGTGCAATAATACAGCCTTCATGTTCTCAGATCCAGGATGGATCAGAGATCACAGAGAAACTGAGGGAGATGGGTTTCCATGGCAATACTGTTTCTTTTCCTTCTCCCCAGCTTGACGTCACATCGGGCTCCCTGGTAAACCTTTAGCACAAAGGTGTGTATGCACAGACGAGAGCAGAATGAAGACAGAAATGGGCGACTGCAAAGATCCATATTCACTGTGAGCGTGGTCAAAGTGCTGTGAATCATCTATTGACTGTGTCTCTGCGCGCTGCTGTGTGTCTCACATTTATCTTATCTCTGGTGTTTTATACACAACTGCTCCCACAAAATAATCACCTTCAAGTCTTTTATCTGCAATGATGGAACTCATTCAGACTAAACACAAAGATGTGTTTTTACTCTCTCATGTTTGATAAAAGTGACGTGAACATCAAACCTGTCTGACAGCTGCTGTTCACTGTTGCTGCTCCTCCACTGATGCTCTTCATCAGCCTGCAGAGGTTATGTGTTGTATAAACTCAGCCTACTTTTATTCTCTGTGTACAATCCTGCCATCTGCTGGTTTACAGTCAAAGCTGTGCTCGCTGGTTGTGAATCGAACAGACAGTTTTGATTCAAATCAATCACACAACTGAAAATTAATCTCTCTAAAAAGCCCTGTTAATGTACAGCTCTTAATCATTTTACAGGCCTTTATAAGGCCTCTGCTCGAAAACTGCACACCCATAATGAAATGAGTATATTTTTTAGAAGGTTAAATATATGCAGTAATATTATTATGCAGAACCTGATGTCATCTAATATAATAAAGTCTGTCATTAGTCCCTCTACTACTCCTTCTCATTGTAATAATTATGATTCTAAACAACATCCTGTCGTTAAAACAAAAGTGAAGCTTTTCCACAGATCCAGGAGGGAAAGACACAAACCTACAGAACCTCCCATCACTCCAACATTTACAGTATTTAAAGCAGTCATTAGTTGTTTGAAACAAGATGGATGAGCTTCATGATGAAATTAATATGTACAGGTACATGAAGATGGGTGGATGTGTATCAGTTGAATTATATGTTTGGATATGTTTACATTTATATTTGTGTCGTGTGTAAGTGTGTTTGGATCAATGATAATGTTAGGTGGGCTTTAAGGACATATTTTTATTTATTCAATGATTTTTAATCAATGATAGTAATAAAAATTTGTATAATAAAATTAAATAAAATTGAATTAAATTAAATAATGACAATAATAATAAAAAAAAATGTGTATTAATTAAATGATATGTGTGGACGTGTGTTATTTTGTGTATAAGAATGTATGCAGAAACAATAATTAGGTGGGTTTTATTTATTTATTTATTTATTTTCCTCCATGATATTATATTATTGTTATTATTAGCAGTAGGAGTAGTAGTATGTTTATTGGCGGGGCTTTAGGGACACATTTATTTATTTATTAATTAATTAATTTATTTATTTATTTATTTTCCTCCATGTTTGTAATGATAACAATACCAAAATAATAATAATAACAATAATAATTACTATTATTATTATTGATAACAACAACAATAATAATAATAGTAATAATAATAATAATAATAATAATAATAAGACGAAGAAGAATATGTGTATCAATTTGATTACATGTTTGGATATGTTTAGATTTTGTTTGTGTTGTGTATAAGTATGTATGCATCAATGATAATGTTAGGCAGGTTTTACTGACATTTATTTATTTTACTCCATGATATATTATTATTATTATTATTATTATTATATTTTTTTAAATGATAACAGGTCTCACTACTACACATATAACCATTTAAACATGATGACCTGGGGGTTAGTCAGTATAAACACAAGGATAAAACACATGACATTCATATTTTCATAGCTATGATGATGATGATGATGATGATGATGATGATGATGCATATATTTGGGGCGGCTGTTGCTGAGGAGGAAGAGCTGGTTGTCTACTGATCGAATGACAGGTGGTCTGATCTCCGGCTCCTCCAGTCCACACTTTGAAGCATCCTCGGGCAAGATACTGAACCCCAAACTGAAAGTAGTCGGCACCTTGTGTGTTAGCCGCGGCCATCCAGTTCATTTACCATTACTGCGTCCATATATGGAGCATTTATCCATATACAAGAACATATATAACACATAGTATATACAACACAATATACTTTGTTAAATTGTATGTATATTGTATTTGTTATATGTTATATATTATATATTTAATACTGTGTGGCATCACTGCCTGTATATTTATATCAGCAGAACTCTAACAAACCACCACACAACTTCAATCAGGACTTCAGAGTCCAACTACTGGATTATTATGTTTCATTGTTTCATCATTTCTGTGCATATATTTTAAGGCTGCTGTGGAAGATCTGTTCATGTTTGCAGTGATGCAGGTGATGAGTGTTTACTGTGGTGAAATGAAGGGATCAGGGACACAGAGTAAAACTTCTTTATTGAGCAGGTCTGGCGAGAGTCTGTGGTGAACACTCAGCAGCACAGAAGAGTCTCTGACTAACAAGGGAGTGTTCACTATTTTTATAGAACAACAGAGTGCTTTCAACAAACAAATCCTCCATTACGACAACTCACACTCTTCTTCATGCGTCTTTCTTTTGGTAAGGAGCTAGAGTCTGGAAGATCACACACACACAAACAGGTGACCTACAGATGATGATTAAATCATCACAGTTATCATGTCTCATAAATATCATCTCTCAATAACTGCTAGTAGACAGTCACCATGAGGACACCACACACACACACACACACACACACACACACACACACACACACACACACACACATACATTGATACAAATGATTATATAAAATGTGACAGCTGTAAAATCTGATAATAGCAAACTTCTAATTTTAATCTCACAGTTCTTGTTTTCTAAAGCTCACTTCTCATGTTCAAATCTAACATCTTATATTTTAAACAACATGCGCAGTTAACTGCTCAGTCACTCTGACTATGATCTCCTTCATCATTCACTACTCTTCATCAGCACTGTCTACACTGCACTATACAAGGAAAATATGCACATGCATTGTTTAAATACAGTACTTCCAATAAATGAATATCAAAGTGTGCTTTTCTGCTGCTTGTTGAATCAAAATAACATAAATCAAAATTATTTATATCATTCTTTTATTGACAAATTGAACATTGGAACTAAACACAAAAAGCACAGATGAAATAAAGAATGGTTTTATTTTAAAGTGATGAATCAGAGGGAGGGACCAGACACACAGAAGGAATCAGCTCTTGTCACAACACGTCAGATCTGGCTCCTTTTGGCTGCAGCGTGGCGGGGTGCTCTCTCCCTGCATAGAGCTCAGGTCCAAATTAAGGTCCCAGCAGGTCCGTATGTGTGCGAGGTGCACGCTGGAAAGGTGTGAACAAAGGTGTGTGTGTGTGTGTTTGAGTGGCAGGTGTGTGAAGGAGGCTGTGAGAATATTGGCAGATGGAAGGTGTGGTGGGCAGACAGCCACATCACAGGGACATGACCTCTCTGCAGTGGGTCTCCTCAGAGGACGAGAAGGTGACAAGAGACCGAAAGCAAATTTATCTTGTCCGGGTTCAGCAGTGTGTCTCTGTGGATGAAGACTTTGATGTTACAGGTCCAGAGTGGTGGATTGAGGGGGATAGATGGAGCATAATATAATATGTCTTCTTTCAGGTTCAGTCACCTGGAAATAAGAATTGTGTTTTCGTCACCTCAGAATGAGACGTTAATATCTACACAGGGAGCAGGTCCTTCTCTACAGTGTTGCAACACGTAGCCCAACACTGGCTCAAGATATTCCTCCTTGTCCTGGTCTTATACTTACTCCCTACACCGTTGCACAAATCACTGTAGCAACCAAAGCAGGTCTCACATTGTGACCTTAACGACTCTGAAACTAAGAGCTCACGTGACCCCTACGACTCTGCAAGGGTTCCCACCCACACAGGGTTTATAGCCTGCAACTTCGTACCAGTCATTTAGAACTGAAGAAGCTTCTTGGATGAGAGGCGAAACGTCTTCAAGAGACGCATGCAAGTCCAGTTGCCTACGATATAGCACTTGAGATTACTGCACAAGTTGTGTGAGAGTTTGTAGACAAATATTTTAATATAGTTTTGCTGCAGTTTAATGTGGTCCCCCCTATGACTTCATTTCATCACCTTTTTTGGATTCTCTGTTTATCATTTTCTTCATGAATTTAATCTAACATGGGGTGAGGAATTAATGTACAAATGATCATTGGGAGTTAAAGTATAGCTTCAAGTGAGTCTGACATGTAACCTGCATTTTTATAGTCGTTGTCGTCATTGTTAAAGTCTAGTGTGCAGGGTTTAGTGGCGTCTAGTGGTGAGGTTAAAACCAGCTAAAACTTCTGCTTTGTGCCAAGCATGTAAGAGAACTACGATGGCTGACGCTAAACCAGAAAAAGTGAATCTAGTCAAGTCAATCTAGAGCCAGTGTTTGGTTTGTCCACTCCTGTTGAAACAACATGGCCGACTCCATGGAAGAGGACCCGCTCTGTATGTAGATATTAATGGCTCATTCTGTTGTAATGAAAATACAATGAATCTTAGTTTTAGGCGATTATAAACTAAAGACTTATAGAATTCATCCTGTGGATGGGCTAGGATGCTCCGTAACCCCCAAATTCCACCAGATTCGTGTTGGTTGCGTTTGCGCTCCGGCACGGCAGCGCAGCTAATACGTTTCAATTCTAGTCAATGTGTGTGTTTCCACCGGCTGTGGCTGTGCTGCGTTCCAGCTCCGTCACAGCTGCGGCGCTCTGGAGCCCTCCACAACAGATACGCAGGACTTCTATTTTTGCCGGACGCCGGAGCACAACGCAGCAATTCAGGACAGAGCAGATCGTGCGGGGCAGGAAGTCGTGCACAGAAACAAAATAAAACATCCGGTTAATTTTCAAAATAAAATACACAGTGTTCACGGCGGATCACATTTCCCTGCACTACACCTTGAAAACATCATAATGGGCGGAGGCAGGCCTGAAGTCAACAGGTCAGAGGTTTCCAGACGTCATTTCACCCCGTTGACACCATGGACGAGGAGATGTTAATCATGGAGGTGCACCCACATGTCTTCCTACTACTCCTCTGGTTTTGTGGTTCTGTTTATAGAAACTACATCTTGTTATAACGCGCGATTATGCGTGAATTCGCGAGATCTCGTGGGTCCTCGTGACTCCCGCTGTCCGCCAGAGCTGCACCGCTCTGCACAGCAAACGCAGCCGGTGGGTGTTGACGGACGGCGGAGCACGCAGCGGATAACCAGCGCAGCCGTTCCGCAACAGACACACATCCAGTGGAATTCCGGCATAAGTGATGTATCTTGGAGTCATTGGGTGCTTTGGGTTTTTTCAAACATCAGACATCTTCACCCAGGTGACGCAGCCAGGCGTGATCGGTCGTTGGCTTGCATCCCAGCAGCAGTTGACCATGGGGCCTCCCTCCAAAGCCAGAGCCAGTTAGATGTGGACCCCAATGACTTCTACTCATCAAGAACTTTCTCCATTTTTTGAATTCTTCATTCACCTTGGAGGCATGCAAGAAAAACAAAATTTTCTTTACAAATTCACATAATTTAGGGGGTGAAGTATTTCTTTAAACTGCTGCAAAGTTTGAACACAACAGTTTGGGTCAATAATGTCTTGGAGTAAAGGGGGTAAACCAAACACCGACTTTCTCCACATAGAAAAGATGGAGGGTATCACAGTGTCACTGGTGCACCTCTGATAGATTAAAAGAGACAGAGATCATAACCTGACTCATCTCCAGTGGGTTGTGACGACAGCCTCAGGTGAGTTCCTCTGACCACGTACAGTGTTAGTACGTTAATAATAGCATGTGGTTTTTAGTGCTGATCAAAGAGCTTTCACATGAAGCCATCGTGGTACTCGTGGCTGCTTTCATCCTGAATCAGCTTCAGGTGAAACTGAGTGCTTCAAACAGGCCGGGGTGTCGTATGGCTGCCTTTCATCAGCTGCCTGCGGTGCATCAGCAATCATCACTTATTGAACGATCCATTAGGAGGATTGCTGGGAGACATTTTCACAAAGATATTAGTCCCATAAAATCTGTTCTGAACACTGCAGGACGAAGGTGTTTCAGCAGCTCTCTCTGTGCTGTGTTTCAGCCTGCAGTAGATTCTGTTTAATGTATTTGACCCTCTGTCTGCTCTGTATGTTCCTCCTGTCCCTCCTCCTCCTCCTCCTCCTCTCACTCTCTCCCTCTGCATTAAGTCCATCTCTCCATTCTTGCCTTACAAGGTAACTCTCGCAGCCAGAAACCACATTCTTTTCCTGGGATTAACATCGTTCCTCTCAGCTGCTGAGGCCAATCATATCCACACGAGTTATAAATAACTCAGCTGGAGGAAACGAGGGGCTCAGAGGGGGGGGGCAGGAAATGTTTTAGGACTCCGTAATGTTAAAGGAGGTTTTTATTAAAGCTCGTGACAAAGAAGGATGAAACATATGCACGATACAGATGATACAGTAGATTACAAGACTAAACATGAGCTAATTCTGCAGCCATGAATCCATGAATCTGAGACTTGACCCAAAGGTTCGGTGGCCCCGAGGGTCAGGAAACTTATTATACTTAACTTATGCTTAACAACATTTCACAAAACAGCAAACTGCTGAGGATGAAAGTTTGTCTGCGTTCACCTTCTCAGTTTGTCACCTGTATTTTAAATATTATATGAAACTAGTTTAATATCGACCCAATCATGAGAAAAAATGTTATGTTTCTGCAAACCTCAGATATTTTACATTTATACATTATTCAGTATGGATATGAAACTTTACATTTGGTCAGATTCAACTATATTTTGATGATCTTTGTGGTGAGGTTTAGGCACAGAAACTGTTCGGAAAAACTCATGTTTTCGCTTAAAATACCCAGTTTTTGTGGCTCTATCCCGGCTGAAAACACAGTGATAACACATTAAAAACAGCAACTTTTTATGGCTTAAAAACTGCTGGGAACAATCAACAATTTAGTAAAAAAAAAACAAAAAAACAATGGCTCTCCATGGCACCATCCCGGCAAGAAATACAGCAGCGCTTTGTGGAAAAAAAAGATTTTCATTGCACTGTCTCTGATGAAAGCACAGTGGCACTATGTTGGCAGGCGACGCAACAATGTTGTTGCTGCAGGTTTTTAAAAAATGGTTTCGTGGCAGTATCCCTGGCAGAAACACAGAGATAACTTGCCCAGAAAAACACCCACGTTTGATGCCTAAAAGCTGCAGGAAACACTCACTCACTCACGAGGAAATAGCTGGTTGTGTTGTGTGTTGGTCTGCAGCTTGGCCTCTGTGTCACACACAATCCACCATCTCCTCCACCTCCTCATGACAAAGTCAGCTCATGTACTAAGTGACTTTAGAAACGCTGATAGGATACCAACAAGCGTACAAATTTAACATATCTATGGGTTGCAAAAAAGTTCAGTGCCAAAATTTTTTTGGCGTCTGGGCTGTTAATCTGCAGCTCACACAAGTATGATGTGGAAACCTCAAAACCTCTCGTGCACTGAAGAAAGAGTGTCTTGTGTCCGGCTGTTAAACTTTTAAAATTAAGAATATTTGTGTAATTTCAGATTCTGGATTTTTCAATTATGGAGGAGTCGGTGTCTTTTTTCAAAATTAATTACCTAACTTTTCTGCCATTATTAATATCGAAGAGAAGAGTGATAAGAAATTTTATATTTTTGCTCCTTGCTCCTTCATTAATGTAACTGCGCATGGTCACTAGCCTGTACAAAGCTTTAATTTACACCAAAAGCATAAAAATATATAATGGACTTAGTAGTGTTTGTACAAAATATTGTAAGATTTTGAAAGAAACATTGCAATAAAGTATAAATAAAAAAAGTATTCATACTGAAATTTTTGGGTTTACTTAAAGATAGACTCTGCAGGAATTGTTGGTTGTTGTTTGCTGTTTGTCCAGCTCCACATTCACTCTTGTTATATATATTTGCGTTTTCGATGCCGTGTCCAAGACTTTTGTAGCTTCCCCTTGGACGCCTGCTGCTTATGATCTGGTCGCTACCTTTTATAAAGTGCTGACATCACCTGTGCGCTGTGTCCAGGAACATCCTGGACGAGGCAAAGTAAGAAAAACATAAGAAAGTCCAGGCAGAGTCTCTGCAGGAAAATACACACACTGAGAGTGCGTCATTAGTGATGATTGAGAGGGATTACTTCTGAGTCTATAAATTGTTTTTTTGTGTAAAGTCCTGCATAGTTTACCTTTAATTTTGTCACTTTGATATGTGTGCAGAAGTATGTGGACAATGTTGCAGCAGCCTCGTGATTTTTAATCACATCCTCCAAACAAGCATGAACCTGGGGCTCCATGCAGGCCGGTCAGATTCTTCCACACCAAACTGGGAGAACAGTTTCTTCATGGAGCTGTGTGTGCATCTAAAATAAAACTGTGAGATTTATTTTTACTGAAGCTAAGGGACCGAGTCCAAATCAAACAGCCTCAGACCAAAAGCACAGGAAACCATCTGTGCTGCAGCTCCACACATCGTCCACATGAGGGCGCACACTGGCTCACTGTGATGTGAGTCTCCCCCCTGACTCCACCTCACTGCCTCCCTCCTCTCACCCAACAACAGCATCAGTGGGTTCCAGTAAACAAAGAGGCTTTAGAGGTGAATACCTCCAGCTGGGAGAACGTGCTGGCTGGACTCCCTTTGTGTTGTCGGGGTCACAGTGTTGTTCCAGTGAGCCGAGCGTCAGCACTAACAGCAGCTGGCATGCTCCAGGCTCTTACTGGCAAATCCCACTGAGTCATCAGCAAGCTGCACTTCTTTGTCCGCAGGTTTAGCTGAGCTCGGTGACCTCCCTCCTGCACTCCCATCAGCTGAGAGTCACAAGACCGTCTGCACTGACGCTCAGACACACCACAGAGGGACACGTACAGTAAAACATGAAGACCAGACAGAGGAGGACGGGCACATGCTTCAGAGCACAGACATACAGTGTGTGCATGCACATACCTCAGTGATCTTCACTCAGTGCAACTCTTATGATGATTTCACATGTGCATGCATGTTTTGTTTTTTTTTTGCAGATAAAAAGCACTTCTTGACTTTATAATGAAAGTTTGTGCAAATGAATAAATTCAGAAAACCCCAAGTTTTTGTAAGCGTGGAGGCGAGGCAGGGATCCACTGACGTCATGTTGTTCTACATTCAACAAGAAAAGTGTGTGGAAGTGGCAAGTGTCCTTTCATATTATTTTATTCATATTTATTTTTTAATAAAGTTAATTTGGGGGCCACTTTGTGTCGTAGGTTTTTTTAACTTGATGAAACTAGAATGAACAGTGCCAATTAATAATTGTTGTTTTAATGACATTACGAGCTTTATCCTTATAAAAGATGTCGTTGTATTCATCGTAAATATTGCACATTTAGTTTTAGTTTTGATTTGTATTTTATTTTATATTTGCCATATATTTGCTTTTTCTTCTTTGTTGTTTTACTCCTTTGTATCTGCACGCCTCTAACTTTGTATTGCAGCTGCTGCACAGCAGTTTTCCTCGGGATAAATAAAAATATATCTTATCTTGAAAATACAAACGTCTCATATTCTCACAGACAGCGTGCAGTATCATATCTGTATCATTAACATTACCTCTTCATATATTTGTAGTTGCATCAGATTAGTTCGTCACAGAGGAGCTCAGCTGTCATTAAAGGTTTCAAAAATGGTCTGCTGGGACACACACATGTTGGTTTTATTAATGTCTTGAATGCAGGAGCAGTGTGTATCATATTTATAACTACTAGTAGAACCAATAATTCACAAGCTCCAGGTGTTTTTATCATGTAAGAAAATCTGTATCTGAAGTCAGTGTGAGCGCCACGGACACAGGGGCGTCACTCTGTGTTGAAAGGTGTTGAGGACGTCAGGGCTCAGATGAGAAAACATTTTCAGACGCTCGTGAACAGATGTGATTTGAGGCAATGTTACATGAGGTCGGGAAAAAACAACACATCAGAGGGGCGTCAGGCCGCCAAGGGCACAGGGTTTCTTTCTGCATTGCTGGGGGACAAATATTAAAGACTCAGTGTAGGATTTATGATATGATTTATAATATAATAAGTGTGATTTCTCCAGTGTATAATCGCCTGAAAATAAGAAATGTTGTGTTTTTGTTCTCTTAGATTGAGGCGTTTATATCTACATAAAGAGCAGGTCCTGGTTTATTGAGATCGCCATGTTGCACTGCCATGTTTCTACAGTAGCCCAGAATGGACAAACTAAACACTGGCTCCAGAAAGGGACATTTGTGCTTTTGCATGAGGGCCGTCTACAACGAGCAGCGTTGGAGTTACACTGATTTGTAATGTGGACTTCCGCATTGTAGTTTCCTGTAAAAATGTCTGTGAAAAATCCCCGCGATGTGAAAAATACATGCCGAGCAGTCACTGGTGCGCGGAGCGGAGTCCATGTGGTCGTAAAATCTGAGTTTTGGAGAGGAAGAGATGTTGGTGGATAATTCAGCTCATAGATTAAACCTCCTGAACAGTGAAAACTAAAGGAGCTCTAACCAGAATACGTTTCAGCTGGTTGCATTCTGCATTTCACCATGAACCACCACTAAATCCCCCCAAATCTTACACACTGTTCCTTTTCACTGTAGCATCTGAGACTCCAAACTTTGAGTGTCAGACACTTGATTTACTGCATCCTGCTGAATGATAATTTATGGCGGAAACATCTTTCTTAATGTAAAGAATTCAGAACATAAGAATATAATGAGATATAATGCAGTGAGGCTTTCAGGCATAATTCATGTGATCTCTGCTGAGTCAACACGTGTACGTGTGATTTACTTTGCAGTTTCTATTATTTGGGGACGTAACCTTTTTAAATGTGCTAACATTATATGTTTTCATGTTCACAAAGAAAGAATAAAAAACTTGGACAAGAAGAAACTGTGTCAAGAAGTTGTTAAAGTCACTGATCAGCACATTTTTGGGTCATTTTAGAATCCGTAGTTTTTTGTTTTTTTTCTTTTGCTTACTTTGGATGATGCACATTTGTTTCCTCTACACGTCATGTGTTTGTCAACATTTCTTGTTATGAGCTATTTTTCTGAATATTTTTTAGTTCAAGAAATTATGCTTTTATAAAGTTTTTCTTTCACCAACATTCAAGCTACTGTTTGTTCAACAGTTTGTTTTAATTAATATCAGTTCACATCTTGTGACCTGCACTGAGCAGTTTCAGTTCTTGGCTCAGTTTGTCTGTCAGCAGAATCACTACGACCAGTTTTCATGGAACGTGGTGGAGGGGTGCAGCCTGGGCCAAAGAAGAACCCAGTAAATTATATAGTGGATCTAAACCACAGAGCGGATACACACATTATTTTTCACTTTCCTTAAAACTGAGAGATGGTGCATTTGGCCTGAGCAGAGATCTGAACTCTGTGAGTCCCCTTTGATGTAAAGCTGGGTAGGCAGTTTTATTTTGACGTCACTGATCACATATTAGTTCAAGTCAGCTGGGAGAAAACTAGACGTCTGCGCTTCCTGTTGGCTCTGCTTTCAGGCTTTAGAAAATCTAGTGCATGACGGGAGACTTTGGCTAATCACAGATTATTTCAGAGAGGGGGGCGTTCCTATCAGCTGTTACACAGATGCAGATGCACGTGCACGTCCCTGATGGTGAAAGTCTGATTCAGTGTCCAGCAGAGAAAGCATTGGCAACAACTGTCTACACTGCAGAGCAACCCAAAAGAGGAAAATGAACTTCTCAAAGAGTCGGACAATAAATGAAACAGAACTTGTATCAATATTGACGAAATGTTTCTGAGATGGAGAGAAGCTGGGGCTAATAGCTCAGTCACAGCTGCAGCTTCATGTTTATATGGCTAACATTAGCTAGAGCCTAGAACCTGGGTGTCCTCTGCCTCACGCCGCACCACTACAGACCATCTTAGCAGGAGGAGAGCAGCAGCAGCTCTAGAGACGGACCCCCAGTCACAGCAGCAGCAGCTCTAGAGACGGACCCCCAGTCACAGCAGCAGCAGCGACTAAGGTCCCGTTTATACGACAACGATTTCAACTGAAAACGGTTTAGTTGCATTTTGGCTGATCGTTTACACGACAGCGGCGTTTTGGGTGCCTGAAAACGCAACATTTTGAAAACGGGTTCCAGAGTGCAATTTTTTGGAAACAGCACCGTCTGTCGTTTGCGGTTCCGTGTTTTTTAAAGCGCAGACTTTTCCGTTTTTAGAGAAACCGTTGTCGTCTAAACAGGGCCTAAATCACGCCAGAGCAAAGCCCAGGTGTGGGGGGCTGACAGCTCAGCAAACTTTCTTTCTGATGCTGCTGTTCACACAGGTTAGACCCACCCTCAGCCCTCTGTGACATCTGGTGCTGGGGGTTTGAGCTGCACAAATTCAAGCTGCAACAGCAGCCGACTGAAGTACGTCTCCAAAACTGCTGCCCACTCCCTTCCCTGGGAGGCAGGCCACAGTGGCGGGGAGCGAGGTGGAGGGACTGAGAGGTCGTCAGGCAATTCTTGTCTCATTGATCATCTGACTCTTCAGTGAAATAAAGTTTAATAAAATAAATCAATATGGAAATATTGGGTCACTGTATGACGTGCGTGTATATGAGTGTGGTCGTCTGGTGGGAGGGGCTTAGGACAGAGAGGAGAAAGCTGCAGGAGGGTGTGTTTTCAAATTCTGCCTTTTATTTATTCATTTATTTGCCTTTTACAGATTTCTGCCAACCTCAGCTTTAATGCTGCATTTAGAGGGTTCAGCACCAAATGTTCACGTGTTTATTCTGAAGATTAGAAACTGTCTCTACTGTGGACTAACTGTGGTTTTACAAAAGCCAACAAAGGTCCAGAGTTGAACAGGACGTTGTGCAGTATCACTTACATATAACCACCACTGATGATCAGCGTCGTTGTCTCCAGGTGAGATACAAACACAGAACACAGAGGGGTGAACACATCAAGCACAATCCTTTTTTATTACATCTCCAAATAACAGTTATGTAAAACATAAACTCAAAGACAGACAGTCTAATGGCTGTGGACGCGGCGGAAGGACCCCACAGTGGGGTTCATGGCTGCCCACTCGGTGTAGCGGCGGTACTCTCCTTTCTCCAGCAGGTACTGCCGTCCGCGGTAGTTGGGAAGCTCGTAGAAGACCCAGGCGCCTTCCTGCACCTGGGCGGAGTGAGTCTCATGGAGGTGCCAGCGCTCGGGCAGGTTGCTCAAATCTTCACTGCACTCCAACATCCGACCGTTGAAGTCAGGACGCTCGTAGACACGAACCCTGAACGCACCAGTGCCCTGAAAGACAAAGAGCAGGAGCTTAGTTCACTTGTCAGTGTCATGTCAGCTTCATTAAAAGCATAGCTGCAGATTAACCAACAATAGATGTAAAAACACACAGAGACAACACATCTGTGATCAGTCCCTAATTTAATTTTAACAGTTTTCCAAATTCTTTTCCTCTTTTTCAATTTCTCGTTTTATTTTATGGAAGTGATCAGTGTAAGTGCACTTGTCCTTTAAACTTGATAAAAAAATAAAAGCTAACAAAATAAAAGACACCTGGTACAGTCGTTACAGGCCTTGCGCTCTCTTCTCTCCTTCAAACTACAACACCCATAATTCATGTAGGAACTGCTGCAGCCAGTGTGCAGCCGGTGGGAGCTGCAGGACGTCTCAACCATCATGATCGGTTTTTAATGTTTTATCGAGCAATAACTACTCCAGACTCTTCTCTAGTGTCATTTTCAGGACAATTAGGGCAGGATTCGCGATTCAGGACAACTGCTTGGATTTCGGGACTGTCCTGAATTTTTCAGGACATCTGGTCACCCTACACCTGACCAACACACTGACTGAAGCATTCTTGAGTGGTCTTGTAAGGAGGGAGGTTGGGGTGGTGGATGGGTCACATAACACAGGACTTTGTCCTGGAGACAGGTGTCTGACACCGTGAGGACTTTGAGTCATTTTAAGGTCATGTTTCTTTTTCCTAAATCTAACCTCCATAACCTTACATTAATTATGTGACCTTACGTTAAGGACGTCTTTACTTGGGCACTAATACATCAGACAATCAAATCATTCGCTCATCATTAATAAACTTTAAGCAATTCCTCAAGAACCAAGATAATGAGAAAAACTTCTTCCTTCCCAGTAGGAAGGTAGACACCCTGAGGCCTGCATAAGACACAGGATCTGGAGTTAGGAGGTAACTTCAGGCTTAACTCTGAGTTTCCAGTCCCACCAAGCTGGTTCTCCTTTTACCGGGATAAATCACATGGCGCTCCCCCGTGTGCGACATCGCGGAGCTCTCCATAGTCAAGCTGCTTCTTCTCTTTGACTTTTGAAATCACCATGGTAACTGATGCTTAGCAGCTGACCTGATCACAGCCTGTCAACACCCTGACTTCTAAAAGTATCCTGACATGGACAAAAGTCTGCAGCCTCAGGTAAAACAGAGGAGCTTATATAATGTCACAGGTCAGCAGAATCTCTTGAATATTTCCACTGGTCTTAAAACAGTTTCTAACAAACACAGAGATCGTTCACACACTCAACACATGATTTTAACTCATGCAAAGTTTATTTTAGTCGCAGTGACAGTGTTGATATTTTACACTCTGATTCATCACTGCAGCTCAAAATAACATGAGGCACCTGTGTGATAAGGACTGCGATAAAAAAAGTAAAATAATCCACACACTGTTAACTGGCTCCTGTTATTATGAATGTAACATTTGGGTCAGACAGACGTCAGACGTCAGTCATTAACGACTTTTCCACTCTTCACTTCAGAAACAGTTTGGCGTCACTTTAAAGTGTTTATATGACATGTTCATCGCCATCCAAATAAATAACAAAAAATACTTTATACTAATGTCACATGTAGCTCAGTGACACCTGCACATCATTTAAGTCTCGGGTGACTAAGTTTTGAAAAGTGTTTTCAATGTTTCTAGATTTCACGTTGTAGGATTACTGATGTTACTGTCTCACAGTCGCAGACACTTTAGCTCCTTTTACACTGCCAGATTTTCCGCGAATGTTGGGCCGTTTTGCCGGCAAGCTGCGAGCGTTCAGACACACAGAGCCGGATTGGCGTGTTGATCCAAGGCGCCCAATTTTCCGCCTCGTAGGGTAGACATATTGGTGGAACCCCTTTGGTTTAAAAGGAACGAGGCTGCCTTCCACCACGGGAGGGGCTGTTGATGACTTGTGGGAGGAGCTGTTGATGACGCCGCACGTGCGAGCCACTGGCGGTGGATAAACAGGAAACAGCTGATAGCAGGAATTAGCGAGCAGCTA
>NC_065512.1:2437744-2446950 GCF_006386435.1 Epinephelus moara
GCTGCACTCCCCGATTTTGTTTTTATACTGCCAATGCTGAAAAAAGACTGATTGGGCTTTCCTGCAAATTTGCACAATTCCTGTTTAAAAAGGGCTTTTTCGTACCGTTTAATATCATATCATATGAAGCAGCCTCCTTCATTCATGCTTCTGATGATGTCACTCGTAATTAACAGCCCCGCCTCTTCCACATGAACTCACTCGTGGCTGATAGGAAAACCCAGAGTTGACTGAACTAGTTGATAACCAGCTTTGTAGGAGCAGTTATCCAGACAGCCAATGTTAGATAACGAGAAGATATCCTGGGTAAGTTGAACTGGCTTTATAGTGCAGGCCTCTGTACTCACAGAAATACAGAAAATGACCACGACCTCTAAACACAGCATTATGTGGTGCTGCTCAGGATCGCTTCCTTCTTTGCAGCCATCAGCACACTGATCACGTGATTACTGCCATCCAGAACACATGGGTTACACAGGAATGGCTCATCATTATGTGGGATATGCACAAATTCTGTAGGAATACATAGTGCATGAGAACACGTTTATCTGCAGGAACTCACATTTCGTACGATGCGGCAGGACCTGATGCTGTCATTGTAGCCCATCCAGCGCTGGTAGTTCGCATACTCCCCCTTGGTCAGGATGTACTGGTAACCCAGGTAGTTGGGCCTCTCGAACAGAACCCAGGCGCCGTTGTCCACACGAATGGAGTTGCAGCGGCTGATGTGGGCGTTGAGCTCGGGACAGTCAGCGGTGCATTCGTAAAATCGACCTTCGAAGTTATTTTCTTCGTAAAACACGATCTGGAAGAGGACGAAGGGTGTTTACGTTCAGTGTTTTATTTGAAGATATAACAGAAAAAGTAAAACCAACTACAAGCTTTACTAAAACCTCCTCTTATCAAGTTATTCGTCTCTAGACTCTGGATATTGATATGAACATGGATAATAACACACCACAATAATACCTATTATTTTCTTTATGTAAGGCTGCTGAGTGATATTCTGAACCAATATATATAATTTATTGCATAATATACCCAAAATGATGTAAATGCAAATACAAATTACGCAACTGCGGCAATTTCAGGTACAACTTGAGTGTAAAGAGGTCAAAACCAACTGTAAATATCCACAAGAGCTTTTTTTACTCACAGTTCCAAGCTGAACAATCCACAGATATCTGTAACTTTATCACAACTTGGCAGCTTTTACCACTGACTTCTACTGAAACTTAATTACAGGTATCTATAATTCAATCTTGGCACGTTATAATCCCGAACCAACATGTCCATAATGTAATTTTGACAAATATCAGTTCTAATTAAAGATATCTATGATTCAGTTCAATCAAAATGTGTTTTCTTAGGGCCTGTCCCATTTCTACGCCTTAAATCTTCCACTTGGTACTGAGTGCCCTCGTTTTCGAGATAACCCTTGATGAGGGAAGTGAGAAACATTAGGGTAGAGATCTTTACCTAAGAAACGAGACACCACTTCATCCTGCAGGCATATGTCACGCGTAGTAGCGACGCAATGAAACTGTGGGCTCCAGCGCTTGTGTTGTGGCGTGTGCTATGTCTATTCTTCTCCGTCTGATGAATCAACGGAGGAGAAATGCTGAAAACAGGAGGCGCCTCGACGTCTTCTAGTTCTGATCGATTTTGTTCGGGTAAGTCGATTTGTGTAAATACTTTGACGAGTTGCTGATGAGTTTACGCTAGTCCAACCATCTGCTGTTTGTATAGCCTACGTTCCGATCGTACAGTAACAAATTGTTTCCCAAAACTTGCCGAAGTTGCTGACGTCATCTTCCACTTTGTTGAAAGTGTGGGTCGGGGCCCCCTTGGAATCTAGGGCGGGTTTTAAGTGTTGGAAACCACTTCCACTACCTCAATTCTGTTTTGGGATACCACTAGCCTAAACGTGAACACGCACAACCAAGTGCAAGTGTTTCTAGAGGAGGTGTGGGTATTGGGACAGGCCCTTAATATCAATTAATTTCTTACTAGAAGAAATGTTCATGGCAGATGAACTGGGAACTGCGCATTGGTTCGACATCCCATTGTTCCAACCATATTAAACTCATTGTTCCGAAGTCTGTTCCAAAATCATCATGATGCCCTGTGGTTAAGGTCTGGTTAGGTTTAGGCACAAAAACCACTTGGTTAGGGTCAGGAAAAGATCATGGTGTGGGTTAAAATGAAAAAGAAAGTGAAAACACATAAGCCGTGGACAGTCGGACTAATGGGATGTCGAACCAATGACATGGACCCGATGAACTTGATGACGATTCAACCCCCTCTCCTAGAAATCATGTTTGTATGTCACTAAACTTAATTATGTTCGCACTCACTAAAAGTGGACGCTGTGTTGCAAGATGGACGGAAACATCTGAAATATGTTTGCTGATGCGTTCAGTATCAGTATGTTTGCAACTTGCCAGGTGCATTAATCAGCAACATAGAGAATGTGATTTGCTCAATATTATTTTTCCCTCAAAACATATTTGCTGTTTCAGTCTGTTTGTGTATAAATGTCATTTCTGGGTGACAGGTTAGTTCACCTGCAGTGATTTTACTCAAAGAAATCTACAGTTCATTTCACACGAGTCAAAATGTTAATTCTTGATATCAACAATTAATACGTGGAAATGTTCATCACTTTTTTTTTACTTAATTCAATCTATAATTCAATTCTGACATGACATAATTCCAAACCAACACATCCATAATGTCATATTGACTTGTCAAAACTGATTTATTGATATCTTCGATTTGATCATAGATATCAGTCATTTCTTCTGTAGTTATAAGAACAACGATTGCAGATATTAACAACTGAATTACAACGTGCTGAAAAAGGTCTGCAAATAGAAATATGATTATCTATTTCACATTTCAACAACTGCATGTTCGATATGTCAGACATCAACATACCACTTTGTTACTGCTACAGAATAAGACTGAGGGTTGGGGTGACTCAGCGGTCTGAGCTCGCAGGTTAGATCATCAGTTAATCACATGAGGGCAGCTGCAAACAAGTGCTCCAGGTTTCAACTGCCAGTCAAACCCAGCTGGCACGGCAGGTAAGATGCTACATGCTAACGACTATACTCTACTCAACGACTTCATGGTGGAAGCAGAAAATGCCGTCCGACAGCAGAGAGGGCGAGTAATGATGAAGAAGATGAAGATCTGTGAGAGGTAATGACACGGTGACCGCTCTGCTGCCGTGTGTCAGTCCTGGATCATCAGAGGTTTTCTTTAAATACTTAGATTTGTGGAGACGACCTTGTTTAATGTTCGCTCTGTTTTTAAGATGGTGCATTTACTTGCACTATTACTTACAATACTTAATTACATTTAATATAATACAATTTCTTTTGTTACTTAGCACAGTTAATCTCAGACACTTTATGACTCAAGCAAGGTGACTTTAACTTCTACCAAAGTCACGTGACTTTGCTTTCAGGCACCGACCAGTGACGACTAAACTTGTCGGCCCTAGTTATTAAATCTTAAAAGAAGAAAACTTTATTGCGACTGACGCTGGAGTTTCGACCTCGACAGTCGGTCACATGCTTCATCTGCTCGTCTGCTTACCTTTCCCACACGTTCCATGTTTGGGCCTCACACCTACTTTTGATGTCTGTTTGTTAATCCCACCTTTCACATACACAATATTGTCTACCGGCCTGGTCCAGATTTATATATACAGTGTATGTGTGCACACTGAAACACACTGCCAGGACCATCATTGTCATTTTAATTGCCTCAGCATTTATATGTGTGCAAAGGCTGATGCTGCAAGTGTTTAAAAAATGCTGTGCTTTATACAGTGTTTATTCACAGCGGCTGACCTTTTGATCGGCCGATGCCTGATTCCAGAAAACATTTATTGATCCAATTAAATTGTCTCCTCTGCAGCTGAAGCTGAGGCTGATGCTCTGAAGTTGGCTTATGGCCACACGCTGCTCTGGTGCAGGCTTTAACATCTGTGTTACATGTGTATCCATCCACACCTCAGCACACGGTCAGCTGAGCTCTGACTGGACGGCTCATTATTCTGTATTCAGCCATCAAGCTGCAGGATTCGTCACCAGAGACTGAAGACGTTATTCTCACTACTTCAGTCCTGTCAGCTCGTGATCGATGATTCAGAGTTGGCTGACTTCATTGTGCAAGTAGAGCACAATCAGTGTGCTTCATTAATCCACAGCTCAGCCCACAATAACATGCATCAACAGCTATGATGAGAAATGTTTTGTTTGCACAAACAGTACAGAAAACATTTGATATTTCCAGCTCCTCAAATGTGAGGATTTGCTGCCTTTCATTAAACCAACAGCCGGTCATGTATCAGTGTAAAATCTGGCAAGTTGATCTAACTTTAAAAAGAAAAGAAAAAAAATTGCCTTGAAAAAGTGATCACACATAACTATCAGTTTAGACTAACATAGCTTTTGAGTTAGTTTTCTCTACGGGTAAATGTAAGTAAGTAAAGACAAAAGAAATGTTTACTGTCAGTGAAATAAGAAAAAAATATGATTGAAGACTAAATTAAAAGAAGAAGCAATTTGGTCAATCTGCTTATTTCCTGTCGTCACCTGCAGCACGTCATGAGGACTGACATCACTGCACGGAGCATGTGCTTTTGAATGAGATTAAAAATATTTATGTGCACTTTATAAGTAAGCATAAGTGAGTAAAGACAAAAAACAATAGTTTACTCTATAAGTAATTATAACTGAAGGCTAATTGGTATCTTTACTTTATTGGTAAACCTAACTTCAAACTAATGATGTTGACTTCACAAGTCAACTAAACTAAATGTTATGTTGTGCATGGTTATGTCGACTTCACAAGTAAACAGGTAAATAAAGACAAAAAACATCACAGTTGTGATTACTTTATCGGTACATAAGTAATTAGATACAAAAAAAAAACAGTTAAGTTAGGTTAACTCATAAAGTAATCTGAAGACTAATTGTTTTACTCACTTATGAAGTAAACATAATTTAAGACTAACAGATATATGTACATATATACTAACCTTTTTCAAAGCAATTGGTTTTCTAGATTATTTAAATGAGATGATGCATCACAGTAAATTCAGTCTCTCTGGGTTTTGGTCAGACAAAAGACATCATGGCATTTTACATGGCTTCTCTGACCAAATGATTATTTGAGAGAATATTTAGCAGATTTTGTTGCAGCTTTGTGCACAAGTAGTTCATAAGTTGTACCACTGCTCAGGCAGGAATCCTTCAGCTTTGTGAGAACTTGTAAAACAAAACCAGGGCTGACTGTGTGTGTTGATGTGTTGAAGAAATATAATTCATTTATCTTGTCAGGGTGAATCCACTGGTTTGAGACAAACGCTTCAGTATTTGTGGTTGGGCAGAAATCTGCCAGTTTTCCTCGATCTGTGTGCAGACATTTCTTTTCAATATTTGTGTCAGTGAGGGTCAGTTTATTTAAACACACCTCTCTGTATAACAGAATCACAAACTGCATCCTGCACAGTGACCCTGAAGCTGACTCAACATCTGTCAGATAGTTTCAGTACAAACTGAACATCATGATCTGACTATAAGGAGGGTTTATTGCAGGGTTGTTGTATTAAACTGTGTTATTTTGGCTTCAGTGTGGCTATACATATATACATGATATACATTTTCCTTTAATCTTTAGCATACAGAATAATGTACACTGAATAATGATGCACTGTATGGCCAACATTGATATGTACTGTTATTTCTTTACATTAAGGATCAGAGCAGATCTGAATTAAACTTCACACAGACACAAACTTTTGCATCAGATACATTTATTGCATTTATTATAAGAAACTTGAGCTGGTTGAGATCACAGCTCCATGATCCTTCTGATGGAGCCCACCACTGATTTCAGAGCTCCCCACTCCGAGTGGTGTCGGTACTCTCCTTTCTCCAGCAGGTACTGCCGACCACAGAAGTTGGGGTGTTCATAGAAAATCCAGGAGCCCTCCAGGACTTTGCAGGACTGAACTTCTTGCCTGACCCATTTGTCCTGGATAGACTTTGAGTTTTCTGTCAGCTCCAAGGACTCCCCGCTGAAGTTTGGCCGATCGTACAGCCTCAGCTTGCACGGCCCTTTGGCCTGAAACCACAGCAGTCAAAGACGTGATGCATGACGAAGAACAACAGGTTTATTTTTATTTGTTTTCATCATGGCACTGTGAGGACTTACATTTTTGATGATCCTGCAGGATCTGACACAGTCATTGAAGCCCATCCAGCGCTGGTAGTCATTGTACTCCCCTGGCCCGATGACATACTGGTAGCCCGTGTAGTTGTTACGCTCGTACAGAACCCACCAGCCACCCTCCACCTTGACCGAGTTGCATCGGTGGATGAAGGCCTGCAGGTCGGCTGAGTCCCCTTTGCAGTCGTAGGACTTCCCTGCAAAGTCCCGGTCCTCGTAGAATACAATCTAGACAGAACAGATACGTGCAAGATTATTCATGTGTAAATACAAAGTGAGTTTTATCTGCATTAAATTCTCACAGACAACATCTGACGTCTACACTCCTTGCACCAAATCTGGAGAGTTATCAGCTCGTGCAGCCACAAGACCACATTCAGGACCCTGCACTCACCTTCTCCATCTGTAGCTCTTAAAAAACTAGATGGCGTAACAAACGCAGTACTCTTTATACATGGCAGAGACAATACTACCAAATGCATGGTTAGCAGTGCCTGTAACAGTTATTACAATTGAAATATTCATCTAGAGTCTGCCCATTGTTCTTACTCACTGAATTGCCTGTCCACACACAATGCTTGTTTAGCAGTGCCAAGTACCAAACCTCAGTCCCGGCTCAGTCCAAGCTGATCTGGACCGCTGCAATAAATGTCTTTTGTTTATGCAATTTGATGTAAAGCTTTATGTGAGCTGTCGACTCGGAGCTGCTGTCTATTAACAGAAGGTGCTGGGCAAATAAATATGATCAACATTAGCCTTTATTTATTTTCTAGATCACTGAGTGTGAGATATATCGCCAAACAAGCAGTGAGATATTACTGACATGAATTAAACATGCAGGAATACACATGGCTCATAAGATGTTTATTAACACAATAATTGTTTAAACTGCAGACACTGGTAACAAATCAACCCAACTGGGCTTTTCTCATGCACTGTTTACCTATGAAACATAACGCACCAACATTTGTACATATCCCACGTAATCATGAGCCAGTAATGAGCGTATAATCCACATATTTGGGAAGGCTGCAGTCACGTGACCGATGCACTGACTGGAATAAAGAAGGAAGGTTGGGGCGGTGGATGAGTCACAAAACATGGGACGTTCCCAAGCGTTCAGAAACTAACTGAACTTTGAGTGATTTTAAGTGTCTCTTTTCCTAAACCTGACTGATGCAACTGTATGTTAAATGCATAATTTACGTAAAGTACATAAGGTCAACTGTGGGGCGCTAATTCTTCAGATAACAAACTCCTGCAAACCTGCAGGCCTACATACACTGTTGTATGAGAATATGTTGAACCAAACGCCAGAAAAAAAATGTTGCTGAATGAATGAATGAATGAATGAATGAATGAATGAATGAATGAATGAATGAATGAATGAATGAATGAATGAAATTTTATTTTCGTGTCTGGCTACCTAAGGCAGCCCTTCCCTCATGGGATTATTCAGACACATTTTAAACAAAACATTTTCCTGTGCCATCACGCCAACATAAAATAGTAAACATGACATATACGCAAGCTGCAAGTAAAGATCAATAAAAATAAATAAAACAAAATAAAATAAAAAGGACAATCTTTAGAGCCATGATCTATCTGTGTGCATAAGTTGCTTGCTTTCTTCTATTCCACGCTTTATGGATATAACTGGATATTGCAAATATATGATTATCAAATAACCATTGAATTATTTGGTTATCCTGGGACAGACCTACATGTGTTGATACTTTGTCAAAGAGTGTTTCTCTTAGGTCATCGTAAAATGGACAGTACAACAGAAAGTGGGTTTCATTCTCTACTTCACCGAGCTCACAGTAGTGACATAATCTTTGATCTTCCTCAGTTCTAGTGTAGCGTCCTGTCTCAATATGTAGCTGTAATATCCCAAAGCAAACTGAGCACACAGAGATCTTTGGCTCTTGGATAAATCACACATAACATATCTTTCACAATCATACATTTCTTTAAACAAACAAAATGTGCGTAATTTTGGTTTATGATTAATTTCATCCAAACAATTACTTTTATATTTTGTCAAAGCAAATTCTTTAAACACCCCCACATCCACTCTGTCTGTGGCTATAGAGATGTTGAAGCCCATGCTCCTGAAGCAGATCATACATCTCTGACACCCATTCTCCTTCCACTGAGAGATCCCACATGAAAATCTTCTTCGCCATTCTATCATCCGGTAGATCAAGCATTCTGTTCCACAAGTTAATCATATTTACCTTCCACCTGACTTCACACAGTACCCATCCCATGTCACCGTTAACGGCAGATATAGAGACAAATTTATGGACACTTGGAAAGTATCTTTGTGCCCTATTGTGCACACTTACACTTTTATTATAGTGTCTAAACCCCCACACTCCAGAGGAGTAGTCCAGAATAGGACAGACACATGCTTGATACAACTGGCTATATGTAGCATAACCCATATTTCTTAAAGTCTTAGTTTTCCCAATGATACTTCCTAAAGCTCTGCTACTGTACATTTATGCAAACTCTGGATACATTACATTTTCACATACATTTTTCATGTTTTGGGTTAAAATACCAGGCAAACGCAGCAATGTCATGGTAAAGAAACACAACTGCTTTCCCAGCAGGAAACACAGTGATGTCTCTTTAAAAAACAACTGCTCTTCATGGAACTGTCCCCAGTGGAAACACAGCAACACATCACCTAGTAACAACCAGGTTTGTTATTCTTATAGTCTCAAACTGTGTCACTGTGTCTGCAGCTAACATGCCAGCATCTTCTTATGGTGACTGGGCTGAACATAAACTGATCCTTTTTTCCCTTTTGGTCATATTAAAGCCGCTACAAGGAACTTTTAACTGGATATGCAAAAGTCTCTGGTTTCTGCTGATGTCTGTGCGTGACCTACAACAGCAAATGAGACCATCGGTGTGAAGATAAGCTATTTCTATATAGTGTATAT
>NC_065512.1:2447734-2457806 GCF_006386435.1 Epinephelus moara
CCGTTTAAAGGGTTTTTTTGGGGAGTTTTTCCTTATCCGCTGCGAGGGTCATAAGGACAGAGGGATGTCGTATGCTGTAAAGCCCTGTGAGGCAAATTGTGATTTGTGATATTGGGCTTTATAAATAAAATTGATTGATTGATTGATTGATTTTATTTTGTTCTTTTGTGCAGCCATTTATCTCTGTGCTCAGTTTGGGGTTGTGAACAGGTTTGATAGTTCTGTGTTGACGGGATGATTTGGAACGCAGAAACATCTGAAACTGTCGTCTTCTACTTTGCAGAAATAATATGCAGCAGGAATTCTCAATCCGCTGTATACAGTTTTATTAAACAAAGATTCACATAAACACAATAAATACTGTCTCTCTTTGACCCTGCCAAATTTATAAAGTGTTTAATCATAAAACATCAGCCCACCTTTTTGGGCAACTGAAAATATGTCTAAATGTCACTGATATAAAATTAAATATGAATCCTTACTCACAGACAAAATGAGCACCTCTGCCAGTCAGCCTGGATTCGTCCCAGTAAGCAGTGAATTGGTTGCAGTGGTTGCGATGATACTTTCAAATTATATATAATAAACAGGTAAACAATAATCATCATTTCTATTCTACTGTGTGTTAAACAAGGTCTTTTCTGTACCTGAATGTGCAACATTGTGAAGTAAGTCAGGACCTGCACCAACATCCTCACTGTCAACGTGTTGATGTTGAAATGTTTTTACCTGTTAATGTTGCAATCGTCCCTGCTGTGGGAGGAATGAAGGATTATCTCTATCTCTTAATGTCTAATTTTCATTAGTTGTCTCGTCCTGTCAAAGTTTCTTACTGTATAACACAGCTGATGTTCAAAGGTGGGTAAATCTTCGACTGAATGTATTACTGAGTATTTTGTAATAAATATTTTGCCACAAAAAGGATGTAATTTGTGACAAAATAATTTAACAGCTTGTGTTTGTGTGTTTAAAATACTTAAAATACAATGCTGACTGACTGAGAGAGACCACCCTGCAGGCGCCCCTGAAGTCGCAACCTTCCACCTCCAAGATCTCCAGATTGATCCACTCCACATTTATGATGTGGGAATTTGGCAGAGCTCCTCATTTGGGGGATTAAAGTCAGATCCATATTGATTATATGAGTTTGAACACATGAACACATTTTCTCATGCCAGTATTTTGTGTTTTAAAGTCACGTGCACTGAAATTTTAGAATGAACTTTATTCAGAAAATATTTAGTGACAGGGAGCGGGGTTATAATTTAAGAGGAGAATTTAATTTTAAAAAACAGTGTGCTCATACAACAAAGAGGAGTGTGTGTGTTTCAGTGTGTGGGGTGGACGTGAGGAAGGAGTTGAAACAAAGCACAGATATAAGTCAATTTGAAAAACTATACTAAAAGATATTTTTGGCAGATATATAGACGAGGAAAGGTGTGTTAGAGTGGAGCATATTTATTCTGTAACACAGGGTGGCACTTGGACTGTGAATAAACTGGGCTTATTACTTATGTATTGAATTGGGTGGCAAACAGACTGGGGATAGTCGTATGTTAGTTGGCAATAAAAAAATCAGGAATTTGTTGAAGTAATAAATGTGTTAAAAGCAGAAATGTAAGAAAGGGGCAGGGACATATAAGTTTTACCTCTACCTACTCCTTTTTGGTTCTAAATAAAGTTCATTTTATTTTGAAACATTTGATGAGAAAGTATTTTAAATTCTATAAACTTTATAGAAAGTTTGTGCCCATCTCTGCTGATGTGTGATCTAACGTCAGTCTGTCATGAGATGTAAACTGTACTGAACAGTGTTTACTGGAGGACACTAGAGGACAAACTAAAAGCCGTTAAGTAACGTAATGAGACAGAGCACAGGCAGCACTGCTGTGGGTAAGAAATACTTTTATTTATGCAGCGCTCAGGGTTCTGGGGAGAAGGACAGATGTCTGAATGGAAGAAGCAGGTGGGAGGCTGAAGGGCTCTGGAATCGTAGCCTTCCTGAACTCCGAACTTTTGGAGGGGTTCTTGAACTTCCTCAAGATTCTGGAACGTTAGGACTCTGGAACGCTGGTTGCCTTTGGGCTGCTGTGGAACCTTGTGTTACATTTCTGGAGCATTCAGGTGACTTTGTTAGGGGCTGCAGAACCCTGCGTGGTTGCTGCTGTTCTAGAACTCTGTGATCATGCGGAAGGATCCAACAGCAGGGGAGGTGGCGCCCCAGTCTGTATAGTTGCGGTACTCGCCACGTTCCAGGAAGTACTGGTGTCCGTGGTAGTTGGGCTGATCGTAGAGGACCCACGCACCATCCATAACCACAGAGGAGTGGACTTCCTGGAACTTGAAGGCCTCGTAAATCGATGGGCAATCCTCAACGCACTCTGCCGCCTGTCCTTCGAAATCCTTCTTTTCGTAGAACAGGATCTTCCAGGACTTTCCATACACCTTGAAAGAGTCAGAGAATAAAAAGTTGATGAAATCATGTCAGTGTTTAGTGTCTGAATCCTCTGACCTATTTCTGTTCCCTCAGTCACTTTGAGCTCACATCTACAAATGGGCTTCTTGGCTGTTTTCCTAGTTTCCTTCAATAACTGATGTGCAAGGGCACGGACATAAAGCACCCTGCTGCCAAATCATGAGCCTTTTATCTCTCCTTTTTCTCTGTTGGCCTTTGACTGATTATTGCTTGGTTGGCGCACTCTGTGGTATTTGACTGGAGCTGGGCACTGCCTCACAAAACATTAACCCAAAAAGTTTTAAAATCATGCTGTGTCCTCAATTTTATGTAAACTACTAAATAATGAGACTTAATGTTTTAGCTAATCTGCAGCTTGGTGCAGTGAGTTTATCCCAGCTCGATGAAACTGGTGCTTTGGTAATATCATGATATAAATACGACAGTGATTGCCAAAGGATGATTTTCAAATCTTTGCTACCTTTTGGTTACGTTCTAAAAAGCATCTAAGGAGCTTACGTTGTTGATACAGCGACATGACTTGATGCTATCATTGAATCCCATCCACTGCTGGTGATCAGGGTATTCCCCGGGGCTCAGGACGTACTGGTTGCCAGTGTAGTTGGGATGCTCGTACAGTACCCAGCAGCCACTTTCCACCTTAATGGAGTTGCAACGGCTGAAGAAAGAGCGCAGGTCAGGACAGTCCGCGCTGCACGTGTGGCATCGCCCTTGGAAATTCTTATCCTCGAAGAACGCAATCTGGACGGAAGGAAACAGACACATCCTGGTAAACTCTTCTCCCAGCATTGGAAGAAAATCAACAACAGCATATTGTCGCGCCTGGCTGCCATTAAAATGACAACAAACTAGACAGAAGACGGTTTGCATGCGCTGCAGTTACTGCCTGACAGATCTTGAAACCCTTTAGAGGACAGCGTTTGCTCCTTACCTTCCCCATTGTTAATGATATTGCTTGCCTCCCACCCAGCTGCAGCTGTGTTGTGGTTTATATCGAAATGCAGAATGTGCAGACGAGGGAAAGCTTTTGTCATCTAAATGAGCCTGATTTGCATATCAGCAAAATGGTTTGGTCAAGTTTGATTTCCCCTTGTCCACATGTGATGGCCTCTTAGCAAAGAATTGCTAAAACTAACATGTCCAACTTATAAAGTCCAACAGCCATCATGATGATTGTGTGAATCGTCTCCATTGAGTTCTTCCCTGTCAAATGGCTGTTTACTTGGTTTTTATCTGCAGCTATTTTTTTGTTTGACAGGAAATTATCTGGTGAATTGTCTTCGTTTTGTTGCCTTACAGGATAAGATCAGAGGGTATCATCATTACCCTTGGATGATGGTTGGCAGCAGCAAACTTTACAACTGTGATATCTTGTCTCGTCTTTTACTTTCTTCAGGAGACCAGTCGGCTGAACAAGTCGTTGGTTGCACTGTCAGTTAAGTAATAGCATGCATGAGATGACAGGACTCCTGGGTCGAAACGAATTCTAAAAAAAAATATTAGACGCAATTACATCTCTTCCATCACACCAACAATCCTTTTCCACACTGACGGTGACACTTCCTCCTCAGACATGAACTCACAGCTCAGATCTTACAGCAGGAGCAGCACAGGCACAGCTAATGACGATAACGATGGCCTCGTCAGCTGGAGCGCAGCCATGATTATTGTTTTCAGTTACACCTGTGTTTGACACGTCCAGAAGTCTGCAGTGAACCAATCTAGTTTAGACGAGTCATTCATAAAAGCTTTATTGTTTCTAGGGAATTTTGTTTGGTTGACAGCGAAGGAAACGTGACGTAGAGTGAGAGGCGATGTCATGATTTTAACATAGTGCTACTGTATGTTGTGGTTTAACTGGAAGACCTGGAGACCACTGGGACTCCAGGATGCACCATAAAGCTTTTGCACGTTAGTTAGTAGGCACATTAAACCCCAGCCAGCTTCAGTCTCATTTATGTTACTGAGTTGTGCCCACTGCACATGAACTCATGGCTTCACAGGATTAGCTGGATGCATTTTTGTGTATTTCTTTCAACAGGCCAAGTTCATCACAGCTGGAAGTATTCTGAGTATTAGGATCTAAATTAACATCTTAGTGTAAATCTATACGACCAGTTTGACATAAAATGCCTCGTCATTCTTTGCCTCACTTTTAAAGTCTTATCTTTGGTCTCATCTCCTATCTTTCATCTCTCGTGTTGAAAAATTTTACTTTTTATTGTTGTAACTTGTGATTTTTTTCTGCACTGTTTTAATGCTGCTCTATGAATCACTTTGGGCAGCATGACTGTATGAATGGTGTCATATAAATCAAGTTGGATTGGATTGAAAATAATCCAGAACTTTATTCGTGTTGTTATTTTGGTCATCACATTTGATTTGGTTAATTTCAGATCCATTCAATTCAAAACACACTCCACAGAAAAGCGTTTTACAGTCATAACAAAAGGTTTTAACACAATAAACATAATGTTCATTTTAAAATGCTAAATAAAACCAAACAGTGACACTGACCGTATAGCAAGTTCCTTCAAACCTGGCTCCTAAACTCAGAGTAAATGAAGACGTACATGCAGCTATTCGTTACTGTTTAGTGATGAAATGAGTGTTGGCTGAATTCCACTCAGCTGCTTCAGTTTCAGGGTGCTGGTTTTGTGCGTGCTGGCTCACTGTCCTCACTGGGCCAGCTGAACTCAGTAGAGCCATCGTTAATGTTTATTAGTAACAACTGCTTTCACAAGTCAAAATGTCTGATTTAAAAAAGCGTACAAAAGAAGTGAAAGAAATAATATATACATATATATATAATAAGCCCCACTATAAACCGACTGTGTTAAAATTACTCCTAACAGCCTGCTGCAGATTTTGTGAGTCGCTTTAGATACATGTCACAGGCATTAAAATGAACAAACACAGATATTACTGAGATTAAAAAAATATATTTCTGGGCATCCATTTGGGATGAGTGTTTGTATCAGGGGATCAGAAATAAACAAAAACTGTTCACTAAAATATTTAAATTTTTCCAAACAGGCTGGAGCACAAAGCTCTGGAACATTCACAAAAACACAAAATTCCAAATGTGTATTAAATGTGACTTGTAGTTATTTGTAAAGTGTCATCTCTGTTCTTAAGACATCCGTAATCTGAGCTCGTGACACATTCAAGCAAAGCATGAAAAACCCATCCAGACATTCGGCTCAAGCTGCGATCTAACTCTGTTTTTTTTCCTTGTCACTCTGATCGTCTCCTGTCTGAGAAATGTATAAACTGCAGCCCAGTTCTTCCCCCTCCTCTCCTGCCTTGTGTCTTCCACCCATTTCCCCTCCCTTTGTTCTGGATCATGATGGCACAAATGAAATTAACAGCGATCGCAGAGCTGCTTATTCATCAGCTTCCAGATAATTTGAATAACAAAACCCTGTTACAGCGCGTTTAAAGTATAAAAGCCGCCTGGCAGCCACAGGTTGTTGGACAGATTCCCACAAACACAGATCATCAAACATGGGCAAGGTATGTGGAGAGTAGAGCAGGAAACAAACACGTTTTAGTTTAGTTTTTAGAGTGAACAAGTGGACAAACAGATAAAAGAGGGGGACTGTGCAAAAGTATATTTATAAAAGTTAAACTTCAGGCCTGTTCTAAATCAGTTTGTGCTGTTTCTCTTTCCCACAGATCATCTTCTACGAGGACAGGAACTTCCAGGGTCGCTCCTATGAGTGCATGAGCGACTGCTCTGACATGTCCTCCTACCTGAGCAGGTGTACTTCCTGCAGGGTGGAGAGCGGCTGCTTCATGGTCTACGACCGCCCCAACTACATGGGAAACCAGTACTTCCTGAGGAGAGGAGAGTACTCTGACTACATGTCTATGGGCATGACTGACTCGATCCGCTCCTGCCGTTTGATTCCTCAGGTATGCACGGATTTGGAAAAGATACACATGATTCTAAATGAGTAATCTTTCATGTTGGATTGAGTCAGAGTTGTCTGGTGAGCTGCTAGCTTGATTTATTCTCCTGCTGTGCTGTTAGAAAGTGAGTATCTGATGTGACTGTGAGTTCTGGCATGGTAAAGTCCTTCAGTGCTGACACGTCCTCCTCTCTGTGACCCCCAACAGCACAGAGGCTCTTACAGGATGAGGATCTACGAGAGGGAGAACTTCCAGGGCCTGAGTCACGAGCTGATGGACGACTGCGAAAACTTCCAGGACCGCTACCGCATGTCCGACTGCCAGTCCTGCAACGTGATGGACGGCCACTGGCTGATGTACGAGCAGCCCCACTACAGAGGCAGGATGATGTACCTGAGGCCCGGAGAGTACAGGAGCATGAGAGATGTGGGATACAGCGGCATGAGGCTCAGCTCCGCCAGGCGTATAATGGATTCCTGTTGAAGCAGAGAAACAGAAAAATGTGGTTGAATAAAATCAGAGAGGAATCAAACGTCAGCTGGTCGTCGTTGTCTTGTATCAAAAAGAGGGTGGGCTTTGTGTTAGGTGTGTGTGTGTGTGTGTGTGTGTGTGTGAGGGTTAAAGCTGCATCACTGGTGTTTAAAGTGCATCATTCATCCAGCTCAGTCACACACTGTACGACAGTATTACAGCTTTAATGTGCACACACCAAATTACACATCTGCTGAACAGCATGCCAGAGAGGTACAGATATACAACTACAGAAAAGATGCAAACATACATGCAAGTATTTTTATCGTTTCATTTACTCTGCAGTGATCATAACTCAGATGATCGTACATTCTATAACTGATGTAAATTTTGTTTTATATCCTTTTCATTCTCATACCATACAGTGACATATTAGTGCAAAACAACATACGATCTGTTCTTTTAATCCACATCCAAACACAGATGACTGTTCAGCTCATTGCACTGACCGCACGTACTACACAGGCAGCTGCTGTCTATACTGTACCACGCTGTCACTGTGCAGTCACGCTGCTCTGATCTGCAGGGAAGTTTCTAGAGTAACACAAAACACTCTCAAAGGGGACCTCCACCAGTGTTACACAAAGTCCCGTTCACCTCTCAGCCTGTGAAAACAGGTGTGTACTGTCCTGTGGCCCTGAAAATAACTCCCAGGGTTCCACAGTCCAGGACAACCTGGAAGAGTCTTGGAATTAGTAAATAATCACTGAAAGTTTGGGAATTTTGCTGTGAAATAAATCCTCTGTGGATAATCTTCCACATAATGTAACATCACAGCAAATTCATGTTGCCGACGCAACACGTTCTCACTGCGACCTCATCGAGATACAGTGAGGTCAAGACTTTCCACGTCCACATATGATGTCCAAGGTACCCTGGGTGTGTTGGTTGTTGACATTCTGGGACGCCGTGTCAACTTCAGCCTGTTACATGCATTGTCTGTTTTCAAAATACACTTCTGTTTTCACAGGAAATGTACAGTTTGCATACAGTCTCTTTAAAAATAAAAGCACTACGTCGCTACAACACCACCACAACACACGCACATGGTTGGGTTTAGGACAAAAGAGCAGGGTTTGGCTTCATAGTCTTACAGGAAGTGAACACCGGCCTCCTGGGTGAAAGCTGATGGTTGTTGGACCCATCCACCCCCCCTCCTGCTCTCCATACTCTGACTTCTGCCACCTTGATTTTTGTTATTGTCCCACTGCATTTCCTCCTGATTTCGACGACTTCAGAGTGAGACCGGGTTGGCCAGTGTAACGTAGCTCCAATATGTGTCAATGTGTGACATTTTATTCTCAAATATTTCTTTATTATTTTTTCCCTCCATGTTCGCAAGCTAGCTGAAATTATGTTTAAATGGAGTTTGAATCTGATATGTCTGAAAAACATGTGTGGGAACCCTGAACCCCTGACCATGTCATCAGGATATACACGTAGATTTCGAGGGGGGTGCATGGGACACGCCCCCCTCAGTATCTAGAACACGTTCATTTCCCCCACAAAAAAAACATAGAATAATAAAGTTTATTAGTGGATAGCTCCTTGAGATGAACCATCTTGTTTTCAAGGGGGTCCTACAAATGTAGTGGAGGACTTTTATTCTGACACACATTTGCATAAAAAAATTGTTGCATAAAAATTGACCAGAATGCAAAAAAAAAATTCTGTCAGAAGGACCCCAACCCCCCGTTTCATTTGTATAACTTGCATAACTTGTATTGAAACCTACGTGTTTACAGGACATCATCAGCTAGGGATCAGGGGTCAGAGGTTCGGACATGCGAGACTCATTATGGGGACTAAAAGTCAGAACATTTCAGCCTTGTGAACTTTGATGTTGACCTGTCTTATTACCTGCGTGTTGTGTGTCCTCCTTTAAAATAAAAAATAAAATAAACTGCTGGACTCCACCTTTATGACGAGGGTTTCAATATCTGACAAAACACTTCCGCACTAAATGTACACTCACTTTATTTGTGACATTTTTCTAAATACACGTCATTGCTACAATTCATGTTTGGTGAGCACAGGCGTAGATGTAAAGGCAGGGCAGGAAACACATCCACCTTAATATTTAGAACATGTGCAGACGCCCTCGCCCCGAATAAAAACCTGAAAGTAAAGAGGACGTTTGTTTTGACAATAAACTGATGCAAAAAAAAAAAAAAAAAAATGTGCAAACTGCATAAACTTCACCAGAATGTAGGACGCTATGTTACTCTTCCATGTCATGACTGCATCTGCCCACCCCCTCCACCGCCAGCTGTTGAGACCTACACCCTTCATCAGTACATCATCAGTCCAGGATTACAGCTCACTCGCCAAGAAATGTGTGACCAAGCAATTTTTTAGGCTTGACTCATGTTAGGGACCAAAACTTGTGCACGGATTCTAGTGAATCATCCACCTTTGAAAAAGTGCGATACTAAACCAGACACCAAGGGGTTTGTCTGTGAAAATACTTCCATACTAGTTTTACACTTGTTTTATTTTTCTCAATACACTTTGTTGTGTTTGGTGTATAAAGTATGTCATACCCCCATACTTCATCATGTATACAGTAGATGTTTATAATGTATGTCTGTGTGTACATGTAGTGTGCTGAAACAAGGTCTGCATTTGTTCTTGTAATTTTGTAGTTTAGTTCAATCAAGTTCTTTTCTTGTCTTTTATTTTTTTCTGTCTGCAGTGCCAAACCTAGCAAGCCCCGCTCAGGCCCGTACCCCCCAAATTATTACTATTATTTAACATTAATATTAATATTAGTCGTAGTAGCTAATGACAAATTAACACAAACAAACAACTTAGCTAACAAACAATGATTATAAATAATCAAAGAATACAGGATGTGCAAATTTGCTCTTCTTTTTTCTTTCTTTCTTTAATTTTGTCCTGAGCCCCCGATTGCTTTTTTCTTTTTTTAAATTTTCTCTTACTATAATTCTCTCCACATACGCTCCATCGTCTCCCTGATTTCCAATCTTTTAATGTATAAAAAAAAAAACACTAAAAAAAATAAAAAACAATGGGTCACTGGGCGGCCGTCTGTGTCGCCAATAGGAAGATTTGCCACTGTCTGTATGTATATATATATACATATATATATATATATATATATATATACATATATATATATATATGTAT
>NC_065512.1:2459896-2463714 GCF_006386435.1 Epinephelus moara
TCCTCAGCTGATCTCTCACCTGACAGGTAGTGAAGGACAAGCTGGAGCAGGGGGGCTGTGTGCTGGGGGGTGGAGGTGATGAGGTAGGGGGAGGAGTGGGGGTTGGTGAGATGTCTGGGGGAGCGGGGGTGGGGGAGTAATGAATCATGCGAACATACCAAAAACCACCTGATTCCTTAAAAATATAGATTTTGTTGTCAGATAATATGATCCTGTACAAATACATTTTAATGACAGATAATGTTAACATTAATAAGTCCATATTTTCCTGTTGCATTATTTCAAAATAACAGTCTAATAGAATAACAGAAATGCAGGAAATATTCAGATCCTTTAAGTAAAAGTAGCAAAACAACAGTGTAAAAATACAAGTATGATTCCTGCAATATGAATGAAACATATATATAGCATATAAAATATTTGACTGTACATTTACAGTAAATTACTGGCTGCTAACATCATTTTCACAGTAATTTACTGTGAACTGACAGCAGTGTACTGTGAGTTCACAGCATATTACTGTGATGTAGCTGTATGCTCCTGGAAAATAACTGTATTTACCTGCGTGAATGTCACAGTAAAATTCTGTATTTAGTTAAATATCACAGTAAAAGCCTGTGAGGTGATGATAATGCATTTTATTGTGAAATATTACAGTTACATGTTGTTACTTCCTGGAAATGATTTGCAGTAGACTTAAGTGAAAGTATTAAAACTAAAATTAAGTCAACTTTATTTCTGTAGTGCCTGTCAAGACCAAAGTTACAAGGTGGTACAGAAAATTATTAAATAATCCATTATAATAATAATAATAGATTTATTTATGTAGCAAATGTCAAGCAAATATGCTCAAAGTGCTTTACAAGACAGGATCATATAAAAAGAGCTTTATATCTGATGTATTAATGTCTACGTAGCATTTTACTGTTGTAGCTGGTCAAAGTGAAGCTAATTAACTATCCTATACAGTTTGTTTGTTTAATCAATACAAATGTTTCATATTTATAGTAACACATACATTTCCCTGCAGAGCAGAGGTCTGAAGTAGCAGAAAATGTAAACACTGTGTGTATGTGCGCCTCTACTTTAACTGCTGTCGCCACACACTGAACACTGACAGCACAAAGAGTCCCAGCTGACACATTTGCTGCTGTCACCCACTTGTACCCCATAGGAGAGCCGCTGCACTTGGCACTGCACCAGATGCACATTCTGGAATGATAACCATTTACAGAGCGATTTAACAAACATCATAGCCCTGTATGCTACGCTGCTGAGTAAGACGTTCAAAACAATGGCTCCATAGATCATTTAGCTATCATGATGGGTATAAAAGTGACAGAGAGTTTGGCTGGGCGACGTACCAGTGCAATCAGGGATAGGACTGAACACCAAAATGGGCAGAGTAAGGGAGTATTTTTATTCTGTGGTAAAGGTTGATTAATTCTGTAATTAGATAATGTACCTGAGGTTTAAAATGTGCTGATTTGTTTTCAGATCATTTTCTACGAGGACAAGAACTTCCAGGGTCGCTCTTATGAGACCAGCAGCGACTGTCCTGAGTTGACCTCCTACCTGAGCCGCTGCAACTCCTGCAGGGTGGAGAGCGGCTGCTTCATGGTCTACGAACGTCCAAACTTCATGGGCCACCAGATGCTGGCCAGGAGGGGAGAGTACCCCGACAACCAGCGCCTGATGGGAATGAGCATGAGTGACTGCATCCGTTCATGTCGCATGATCCCCATGGTAGGAAGCTTTGGTTTGAATAATGATAGAAGCAGACTGTCCAACACAGCACAGACGGAGCCATTCTTAATCATAAAGTCTGTCTCCTTATACTTTACAGCACAGAGGTCCATTCAGGATGAGGATCTACGAGAGGGAGAACTTCGGAGGTCAGATGCATGAGCTGATGGACGACTGTGACAACATCCAGGATCGTTACCGTATGAACGACTGCCAGTCTGCTCATGTGATGGACGGCCACTGGCTGATGTACGAGCAGCCCCACTACAGAGGCAGGATGCTGTACCTGAGGCCCGGAGAGTACAGGAGCATGAGAGACATGGGAATGGGTCCCATGGACATGAGGATCGGATCCATGCGGCGTATAATGGACTCCTGCTAGAGAACAGCACAGGCTGGAGGCTTAAAAACAAAATCAACAAATATCAATAAATCAATTTAGCGTTGAGTTTGGTACCAGTGATCCGGGAGGAAAATTTGGCCACAAAATTAGAATCTAAAAAATTTTTTTTTGCATGAATCATCAGCATCCAACTGATCCGGTATGTCAGAGGACAGTTCAGACTGTAGTGACTGCTGCTATTTTAATAACTGTACCCCATAGCCAGGTCAAGACTTCTTCTTCTTCTACCTATGGAATGTGTTATGTCATATATGATGCACGTGACAATAAAGATGAATTTCAAATGATGGAAATGGTCGCTGTGAGACTGTGCATGATTTTCTGAGAACTACCCATTGGTCCGATAGCCCATTATTTCGACAACCCATTGGTCCGACGACATCCCATTGTTCTGACCATATTAAACCCATTGTTCCGAAGTCCCATTGTTCCGAAATCATCATGATGCCCTGTGGTTAAGGTCTGGTTAGGTTTAGGCACAAAAACCACTTGGTTAGGGTCAGGAAAAGATCATGGTGTGGGTTAAAATAAAAAAGAAAGTGGCAATCACATATCGGAACAACGGGATGTCGGACTAATGGGCTGTCGGACAAATAACATGGACCTGATTTTCTACATGTTTCCTGAAATTACTGCAACAAATACAAGACACGCTGTAGTTTATTTGACTGTTTAAAAAATACTATTCAGTCTTCAAGTGTTGACATTCAATTATCTCTCAATTAACATTATTGACCCTTTTTACAGCACACATTATTGACATATAGCACTGAAATTACAGGTGTCAGAAGAAACGTTACCATGATGTTGTGTTCACTGGATCAGTGAGACACTACAGTAAATAAGTTGTGGTAAATTTGTACTAAAAAAAAAAAAAACATAACTTGTAAAAAGAAATTTGGATTTCTTTGTCATTACAGCGAGCCCACACTGTTTCAACATACGAAAAAGGCAGGATAATGTTATTTAAAATTGTCAACCTATTCTTAAATGGACATATTAATTACGTTAATGTTTCCCAAGTATGAGAAGTCAGTTTGTGAACTCTGAATGAGGCCTTCTGTCAGATCGATGCAATTCAGCTTGTGACCTTTTTAAGGATCATCAGACCGAACATTTTCAACACAAAAAACATTAACTGACTCTTCTCATTAAACCATATTTGTTAAACTGATCATTACATGAATGCACACTTTGATCAGTGCTGTTTAAAGTGGGCATTCATATGATGAGTAATGAGTTATTATAGTTTTGTATTTTTCATTTTTCATCGTAATTTCATTTAGTTTCCTGGATGGGTTTGTTCATTTCAGTCAAGTTTTTATTGTTTAAAAATGTTTTGTTGGTTTCGTTTTTATTAGTTTAAGTTTTTGTATCTTACTATATAATGACAAAAATTCTGTGTGTGTGTCTGTTCCACGTTTTTCTCCGTCACAGTTTCGGCACAGTGGTAGAGGGTCATGGAGGATGCCAATGAAACAATATTACATCAATTGGCCAAAGGGGGGCGCTATAGCAACTGATTGAAATGGCAAACTTTGAATGGGCATATCTCATGCCCCGTATATCGTAGAGACATGAAACTTTGCACAGAGATGCCTCTCCTCATGAGGAACACATTTGCCTCAAGAACCCATAACTTGCGCTTATATAGATTTTCCGCCATTTT
>NC_065512.1:2464052-2494812 GCF_006386435.1 Epinephelus moara
TGGTACTACTGTACTTTCAATAAAGCAATCGTACTATCAACTTCCCAAACACTCTGTCTGAATACATTGCTCTTCTTAATGGGTTCAGCTGACTATTTAATCTGCAATTTCCTATGACCTGTATCCCAAACACACACCATGTGAAATTGTACGTGGGCAACTGTGCACTCAATGGGTATGGACTAGTTATTATTATTGTACTTGTTAGTGGCAAGATTTAAAATGTTCAGAACAGGTATTACAATACAAACACACCTGCTGAATGTCACATCTCACAGTCATGTCGATATCCCAGTCTCAATAAACATATGAACCAGTGTCTCCTGTATTTGTTGAAAACCTTGACCAAACTGTCAAAGACTAAAACTGAAGACATCTCCTGTGCAAGTTTTGTAAGTTTAGAGACAGAGAAATAAATGGTTGTGATACTTATCTGTGAGGATCTGAATAAATAATAAAAACATGGATGTCAGAAAAGTGGGCTTGTTCACTCATTTAATTTTGCGTTGGCACTGCCAAGGGCAAAGGTCAAGTCAGATGACAATGATGCTAATTTGTGCCATCGATCAGGGGTGGATACATGGACTTATATGAAATTATAAATACTTAATTTCCATCACAGTGAAACAGAATCATTTCACAACAAAACTATTTATAGTTCGAAGTGAACGTTATCAAATACGTTGATCTACGTGCTACATTTAATTAACTAAAGCCAAGTGGTAATAAGTTCATACAAGCACCCATGACTAAAATCCAAAGTCTAACACAACACATTCTCACTCCAATTTCGTCACATGTTCAAATTTGGTCCTGGACTTTACATGTTGAGATACAAAATGTAAGTACATCACCATTCGGGATTAAGTATGGCAGATGTGTCTGGTCTCCCTCCTGTTCAGACAAATTTCCAGCTGACCTGACCCTGGTCGGGCCAATCACAACTGTTTGTCAGATATGAGGCGAGTTTGAGACTACGACTGAAAACTTGCAGAGCCTTTGCGCCTTGCACAACATATGTGATGACATCATTTTTGGCTCATGCACCCTTGTGCCAAGAACACTACTGCGAGCATAAGCCAACCCATCCTCACTATGACCTCGTCACATGTCCACGTTTGGTCATGGACTTTGCACGTCCACATATGACGTCCAAGGTACCCTGGGTGTGTTGGTTGTTGACGTTCTGGGACGCTGTGTCAACTTCAGCCTGTTACATGCATTGTCTGTTTTCAAAATACACTTCTGTTTTCACAGGAAATGTACAGTTTGCATACAGTCTCTTTCAAAATAAAAGCACTACGTTGGTTCAACACCGATAATTAATGGGTTTTTTTTTCCTTCAACAACACACACGTGATTGGGTTTAGGAAAACAGAACAGGGTTTGGCTTTACAGTATTACAGGAAGTGAACAGCAGCTTCCTGGGTGAAAGTCAGTGGTTGTTAGACCCATCCACCACCAATCTTATTTGCTTTTTGATAGGTCAAAGTGAATCAACCAGTTGAGAACTTTTCAACTATGTTGCACTATCATCAGGTTTCAATGGCTGTTAAAATATAATAACAATCATAGTAATTATATATATTCATTAAGATCAGTCTAACAAATATAATTTAATCTTTATCAGCAAAAAGTTTTGTACAAAAGTTCTTTGTTTCAGAACATTCTCTAAACCTAAAGTGCAATAAAAGTGTGCTTTGCAAAATAAACCTGATGAGTGTGAAATCAGATTTATATAACTGTTTTCTGATGCACCACATTTAAAGTTAATGTTTGGTTAACTCAAACTATTTTGTTAACAATGAACTAAATGATCACAATTATAAAAGTCCTGTCTCTATAAACTGCAGTTATCACACATTAAGCCACGATGAAAGGGTCACCTTTAGAGTATGAGGCAAATATCCAGCACACAGTGAAAGACAGAGGTGTCATATTGCAGTTGGAACCTTCTCTTTATATGTTAACAATAATGCATGTGTACAGTACATGCATTTCCACCAGAGTGGTATAGTGCGAGATAATAACCCTTTAGCGCCCTGACTGCTCAGTAGGCTTCTCTTGCATGTTGCTGGCTCAGGGATTTGCACAATAGAAGCCCTACATACTTTTTCCACATTGAGCACGTATAAAAGTAACGGTTACCCCTGCCAGGGATACACAGCTGCCACAACTCAGTCCTGAGGACAGACCAAATACAATCATGAACATGGGCAGGGTAGGTACTAGGGATGAGCCCTGCATTAAAATAATCCACTTCAGGCTCAAATTTAAACTTGATTAATTGTCACTGCATTGTTATTGTGGTGCTGATGAAGCATTGTTGTGTCTCAGATCATCTTCTACGAGGACAGGAACTTCCAGGGTCGTCACTATGAGACCAGCAGCGACTGTCCTGAGCTGACCTCCTACCTGAGCAGGTGTCACTCCTGCAGGGTGGAGAGCGGCTGCTTCATGGTCTACGACCGCCCCAACTACATGGGAAACCAGTACTTCATGAGGAGGGGCGAGTATGCTGACTACATGAGCATGATGGGAATGTCAGACTGCATCAGATCTTGCCGTAATATCCCCATGGTACTGACGGTTATTTATTCATATCATAGTATTTCCTTCAGATATCTTTGAGTGGTTTTCTGACCTTTCTTTTTCCCATTACAGCACAGAGGATCCTACAAGATGAGGATCTACGAGAGGGAGAACTTCGGTGGTCAGATGCATGAGCTGATGGACGACTGCGACAACATCCAGGACCGTTACCGTATGAACGACTGCATGTCCTGTCACGTGATGGACGGTCAGTGGCTGATGTACGAGCAGCCCCAGTACAGAGGCAGGATGATGTACCTGAGGCCCGGAGAGTACAGGAGCTTCAGGGACATGGGAATGAGCGGCCAGAGGTTCATGAGCATGAGGCGTATCATGGATTCCTGCATGTAAATGGTCATTAAATAAAAAAAATTCCATTCCTCTATTTTGACTTTCTGTTTCACTGGTTGTTTTGAGGCCTGGGTGGTTCAGGAGGGGACGTTAATGGGGATGAGGTGGGCATCAGAGGGTGTAAATGATGTTGAGAAAATCCCTGTATGTGGTAAACTTTCATGCATAAAAGAACTGCATAATAACAGAAAATAAATATTAAAATCTGTTATTAATTTAAGTTTAACACTGCACATTTGCAGTTAGATGGAATTCAGATTTATTTGGTTTCACAAACAAATTCTAATTCCCACACACATTTAATTTATATTTAGAGGATTGTTTCTGCAGCACATGCCACCCTATAGTGTACAACGTCATCCAGAACATGTAGATGCAAGTGCTTCTAGCAGTCACACATTACAAATATTGTATTTGTGGTTTGATTACAATGCTTGAGTGTCTTGGTTCAAAGAATAGGGCACCATCCCATCTCATGTCTACCTTTGAATCAGTTATAATTTCTTTAAATTTGTTCTGAGCTCTTGAAATTTGGCTTCTCAGACAATACTGGACATGTGTTTTTCTTTATGTTATCTGACAGTGGGTTTAAATCAGCGTATTCTCATAGGACGATTCATATGATATCCAATGAACAATGCATGCACAGCAATTTGCATGACATCCTACAAATTAGTGCCCCACCAATGACATTACATCCTTAACGTACCGTTACATAATTAACGTAAAGTTACAGAGGTTAGGTTTAGGAAAATAAACATGGTGAAGACGTATCTTAAAATGATTCACACGGTTCCAAACACGTGTCTCCAGGGGAAAGTTGTGAGGGAAAGTCTGGGTTCAGTGACCCATCCACAACCCAGCCTAACTCCTTATAAGATCACTCGGGACTGCTTTCTTGTTAACTCCCGTCAGTGCATTGGTCACATGATCGCAGCCTGTCAAATATGTGGGATACGTAAAAATTTGAGTGCATTACAGTCCGTAGAAAAACCGTTTGTGAGAGCAGCATGTTTTAAATATATTTTGCTGAAGCTGTGTGATCTACAAAGTCAACAATGTCTCGTCAGTTTACGAGGTATGGGCAGTAAGCGTTAAGGGTTATCTTGTGCAGGCATAGAGAATTCCTTGTTGAAACAGTCCAAGAATGGCTGCCACACATAATTCTTTTTTAGTACAGCCTTGAGAGGAGTATCTCAGTTTCTCTAGCTTTAAATGGGCCAATACTTTCTCAAGCCAGTGTTTATGTATTGGAGCCTAAGCGCTCTTCCAATTAACAAGAATTAATTTTCTGGCAAGGGAGTGTAACGAAAGCAACCACACTTGCTTGCTTTGTTGAAAGTGTAATCCCCTCAGGTGAGGTACCCATTATTGCCATCACTGGGTTGGGGCTGATCCTTTTCTTAAGGCCCAAACACACCCGGGCGGAACGTACGTGGAGCGGACTCTGCGGAGGTCCGCCCGGACTAAAAGTGGATGTCTGCAAGCCCCGTGCGCGCAAAGCTCAGATTTTACAACCGCGCAGACTCCGCTCCACGCACCAGTGTCACACAAAAGACTGCTTGGCATGTATTTTTCACATCGCGGGGATTTTTCACGGACATTTTTACAGGAAACTTCCAAGCGGACGTGCGCTCGACTATGGAAGCCCGAATGACTGCGGACATCCCTCGCGGAGTCCGCTCCGCTTATAGTACGCCCGAGTTTGTGAGCACCTTTACAAACATAAGAGATGGCATCAAAGATAGATAGCCAGAAGGAGCTCAACCTCGAGCACAACCAAAACATGTGACTGAGGGTGGCCTCTAATGCACCTATAATTTAGTACAACCCCACACCTGCAGTGGCTGGACGGCCGTCAGTGCTCCTGGATGTGGCGCCCTGCAGCACTTCATGTGACTGACCTATTTCCAGCCTTACTGCCCCCAAAATTAAATGCATGTGTCCCCACTCGCCCTCTGCTTGTACATAGCAGCTCCCACAGCAGCCCTTTTTCTCTGCTCCTACGGCAGCTCGACTCCTCTCCTCACCGTGGATGTACAAAGAGAACTGTGCTGCTGTTGCTGTGTCTCTTGTGTGACAAAGAATGGATGCACAGAGACTTGTTGTTGAGGTCGAGACATACATACCAAGCTAAACAACCCATAATCCAGTCATTATACAGACAATGGCCAAAAAGATGCTGCGTGGCAAGGCATAGCTCAGTACTTAGACACAGAACCAACGACAATTGATGTTTTGACTGACTGCTGCACACCTCACCACAGTAAGAGTCTAACTACCGAAAACATACGGCACGGAGGTGGCGTGACTCGTCTGCTGCAGTAAGCGCACAGCAGAGAGCATTCATTACAATCAGCAGCAGAGCAACCTCATATGTTTTTACATTTCACAATAAAATAAATGAAACAAAAGAGTGCATCTTGATGTTAAAATCATCCAGTTAAATAATTCAGTACCAGTCAATAGTCTATATGCTTCCAAACCCTGCACAACCCGTTGCATTATCACTTGGCAAAATTCACTATGCAAAATGTGAAGCTGGCAGCAACCGCAACAAAGAAGATGGCGTCTGTGTAGCAGGTAAAACAAAGAACCCGGTTCATCCTGCTTACGTGATGCATCCTTACCCTGTGTATTTCAGCCGTAAGGAGGCACAATAGCTTTGATGAGTTTGATTGCCTCCCCTCTCCACTCTACTGAAGCTCAGCTGTCACAGTAGTGATGTTGTTTTGTACCCGAACAATTTGCGTCATCATGTCATGACACTCACAGTGTAGAGAAGTGTGTCAATCACAACATCCCAAGCCCATCATACGTTGGCGTCAACCTTTGCATTCTGCCATCCATTATTTCTATTTTGGAGACAATGTTAAAAACGACCCTCTCGCCCTCCTTTCTACTTTTTCACGCATGACCGTGCACTTCAGAGGATTCTGAGGAGTTCAACTCATGCTGCATATGCAGATTTCGAAGCAGACCAGCCACTTTGAGAAATGTCTTTTCAATAGAGGTGCTCACGGGTCTACCCAGACCTGAAACTGACCCAGGATCTGTAAAGAATCAGGTGCACGTTTCATTTTGGTCAAATGGGTCCAGGTTGTGTCCCATTCTATTACTTCAGGTCCTCAGATCTGTTTATCATGATGGGTCACATTTGAGTGAATCCGAGAAGACCTGTAAGTAAGGTAAGGTAAAAAAGAACTTGATCAGCAGGGGCCAGTGAGTTGGAGGCAGAGTGGATATTATACACATATCTTGGGCTTGGGTAATTCATTTTTCCGTAATCGCTTTTCCTGTGAGAGGTCACGGGTGTGCTGGAGCCTCTCCCAGCTGACTATTTTTTTTCAATTATCTGACTGCTACTCTGTTAAGCAGCAGTCCACTTCCATGTTTGGTACAACCGGTGTCTACACCTGATGCGAATCATTCCTAACTATGCCCAAGTATGACATACTGTGTTCACACTAATCAAACAAACTGGACTTTGGAGTTAAGTGTACTCGACTCCAGGCCTGAGTACCTGATGTGGAAGCCTCCTTACAAATTTCCAGCACTTGAGAGGAACTAGAATCAGGCAGAATCTGCAGGTGGATGCTGGGCGGAGGTAGGATGGATTAAATGTTTGTCCAATTTGTATATATCTTGAGCTAGTAATTTGTGTATAGCCCCCGACATTGTGAAGGAATGCATCAAGACAGAAAGTTTGTGGACTACCAGCTTTTAACTGTGGAAATACAGCAGTTATAGCAGCAGGCAGCGCTGCAGCAGCAACGCACAGTAGTTTAACAAGGTGGCCGCCATGCACTGCTCACGCGGGCAGTGTGGCCTGGGGGTGAGGAAAGAAGTTGCTCTGTAATCTGATGACATGACATGCAGAATAATGAGTATGTTGAGTGGAGCAGCACAATTTGGGTCTTCTCCCTAAACTGGCTCACAGTATTCTGTAGACTCTGTAATAAATAAATATCTATATCAAGATATTGATTTCTATTATTTATTATTATATTAAATACTCTGTATTTCAGATCAGCTTTTTCAATTTATGTATGCAATATGCAAATAAATCCTACAGTAAAAAATAATTATAAAACCATAACGACAATCATGACCATCCATATTATTATTTCTATCAAGAGCAGTGTGTGCTATTAGTTGATAGTGGATATTCCCAGTATGACAGCGTCTCTCTGTCTATTTACCACTCTTTAGTTCTCTGCAGTTCTGTGTCTTCCAGGAGTGCCAGTAGGTCCCTGAGAGTTGGTTGGCTTCACCTGAAGAGAGAAGGGCCTAAGGATGTAACTGTCGTCCTAGGAGACCCCCTTTACTTGTACTGAGCAGCCAGGATGCCTTCCACATCACCACCTCTTTAGATTGTTTAGCTTTACTTTTACCATCCTCACTTCACTCATCTACACACAATTCACACCAGTCTGATTGGTCATTGTGTGTTTTTAATCCTAATTTAATAAGTACCCTTTTCACTCTTTTATTAGTGTGTGGACTCTGCCATTTGTTGCAAGCCCTAAGCCAGGTTTGTAACACCAGCATATTACCATTCCCATTTCAGATGACAATAAAATAATGTGCTTTTGTTTGAAAACCCCTCTGTCAACTGATTGTGCTCCTGCTGTTTCAGGGAAATCAAAAGTGAGATCAAGCTACAATTTAAGTAACTGTGGCTTTTGATGAGTCTATTAATGGAATCAGGAGTTATATCGTGCAGCATCCAGCAACAATTTTCATACTGTTCACAGAATACACGCACGTGATCATTTTTTGAAAGAAATATGTTCTATTATTGTTAAAGGAAAATTCTGTTTAGAGGTTGTGACCCTGTTGGTATATTGGTAAGCAACTCAAAACTATAGGCTTCTATAGTAGGTTGCTGGGTCAGGACTTTGAACAATAGAGGGGCACACAGTCTTTGTCTCTGGCCAGGTATAAATGTAACTTGTTCAGACAGGCAGAGTATCAGTTCAAACACAGTTCTCTGAGAGATCTGGGAAACCACCGCAATCATCATGGGCAAGGTAGGAAAAAAATAATAATAATGTAAATAATATTAGATCAAAGTTAATTTGACTCCAGATATGTCAGGAATATAAGTAAATACTTTGATATGTAATTATGACTTCTGTCATTAAATGGCTTAATATTTTTTTTTTTTTCAGATCATCTTCTACGAGGACAGGAACTTCCAGGGTCGCTCCTATGAGTGCATGAGCGACTGCGCCGACATGTCCTCCTACCTGAGCAGGTGCCAGTCCTGCAGGGTGGAGAGCGGCTGCTTCATGGTCTACGACCGCCCCAACTTCATGGGAAACCAGTACTTCATGAGGAGGGGCGAGTACGCTGACTACATGAGCATGATGGGAATGAGCGGTGGTATCAGGTCTTGCCGTATGATCCCCATGGTAGGTAGAAAACACACCTAAAAAAGGTGATCTTTGAGTGTTAATAGCTTTGTAACTCTGGAAGAAAAAAACATGTCTTGTTTCTGCAAAACAGCACAGAGGCCAGTTCAGGATGAGAATCTACGAGAGGGAGAACTTCGGTGGTCAGATGCATGAGCTGATGGACGACTGCGACAACATCATGGACCGTTACCGTATGTCCGACTGCCAGTCCTGCCATGTGATGGACGGCCACTGGCTGATGTACGAGCAGCCCCACTACAGAGGCAGGATGATGTACCTGAGGCCCGGCGAGTACAGGAGCTTCAGGGACATGGGCATGAGCGGCATGAGGTTCATGAGCATGAGGCGTATCATGGATATGTGCTAATTGTACATTCTGACTTCAATAAATAATGCAACTTTCTAAATTTTGGTGTCCAAGTATTTAATTCAATTACTGTGCTTTAACTTTCCTGGAAATGCAAGTTTTCAGTAATTACAAAGTTTTAAGCATTATTTTAAAAATATTATTGTAAAATTGGCATTTAAATCTTCTACCATAACATAAATCACAGTCATAGTTCTTTTTGTTGTTGTTGATTGTTTTTTGTTTGTTTTTTTGTCACAGCAAATATTCAGCCCAACTTAAGTGTGTATATAATATACTGTATATACATCTACAAAATTTTAGAAAACGTAAACATATGATTATGTATGAAATTTTAAATATATTAATACAAAACAAAAAATTATTTACAATATTTTCTAGCCTGGCGATCCCCATGGATCTGGGGATGGCAGTGTCTGTCTGTTTGTCTGTTGGTACACCACTTTGGTCCATATACATATATATATATATATGTGTGTGTGTGTGTGTGTGTGTGTGTGTGAATACGGTGTATTATTTTTCATAGGTTTACATACAGTGCATGAGAACAGCCTGTATTCCCCTGACTTCTCATTTAGCACCACCATCAACCCAAGTTTGTCGAATACTTTGTTTTATGATCAAATAATTGTAACATTAATGACATTTCCATCAGCCCTAGCTGAACTTTGCCGACTGTGGCAAATGGTACACCACTTTGGTCCAGATTGAAATATCTTAACATTTGATGAACTGTTGATCCCCAAGCATATCCTCATACAACAAATTGTATAATACAAATGATGATGAATGAATTTGCATCCCAGGAATGACGTTACATAATTAATATAAAGTTACTTAGGTAAGGTTTAAGCAAGTAAAGTTACTGTGGTTAGGTTTCGGAAAAGAATCATGGTTGGGTCTTCAGGTTTAGGCAAGTAGAGTTATGTGGGTTAGGTTTTGGAAAGGAAACATGGTGACTGCGTACCTTGAAATTATAATATAATACAATATTTATGAAAAATATCAGTCCGTTCTTAGGACTAATCACAGTACAGAGACTGCACTGGTTGAAATTGTTAATGAACTCAGGTGCAATATGGATATGAAAAGTCCTTCCATATTAGTACTACTTGACTTAAGTGCAGCATTCAATACAGTAGACCACTCAGTCCTTCTAGACAGACTCTGCAGTGTGATTGGCATCTCTGGTACTGTTTTTAACTGGTTTAAATCTTATCTTAGCGACAGAGTATTTTTTGTAAATACTGACGAATGTTCATCAAAAAGCTACAAAATGAACTATGGGATTCCTCAAGGTTCCACTTTAGGTCCTACTCTTTTTCATCTTTATATGTTACCACTGGGAAACATCATCAGGAGGCACAGCATCAATTTATACAGCTATGCTGATGACACATAGTTTTACATTGCCACGTCTCTGAGTGACCCAGGGCCAATAGATGCCCTTATTAACTGTATCTTAGATATTAAATCATGGATGGCTAAGAATTTTCTACAGCTCAACCAGGACAAATCTGAAATTTTGGTCATTGGCAATGAAGCCCAGAGAGAGAAACTCAATGAGAGATTGCATGCACTGGCACTGAACCCTTGTCAACAGGTGAATATGGTGCATTATTTTTAGCAGGTTTATGTTTGAACAGTGCATGAGAACAGCCTGTGATCCCCTGACCTCTCATCTAGCATCACCACCAGTCCCAAGTTTCAATTTGTCCAGCCTCAGCTGTACTTTATGTGGCAATTCACAAATGTTAGCATGTAAAATTGTTAAACTAGGGTTAGGGTTAGTAGAGGTTTAAAATTGGACATGGAGCTTCATTCTTCCGTATTCCTGCAATACTTGTTGCAATGAATTAAAGTTAGCTTCTCACTGAGAAGGATTAGTGAGGTCTGATAATTTGAGTTACCTTTGATCGATATGGAGATTGGTGCAGAGTACATCACATCTGGTGGTCCTGGCATCAGGACAATAGTCAGTCCTCATTCTGATAGATTAGTAGATTATCTTAATTAGTTACGGTGAAGCCAGAATGAAGATTTATGATGTTAGATATAAAGGGAGTTCCAGTCGGGCGCTGCTCCCCCTCGACATGTTTATCTGATCAAGCTAAAACTTTATGATAAGGTCTGCTGTATCTCTGGTCCATTGGATGGGATCCCAAGGTTCTGTCTTGATCTCAGGAAGGGCATCGTTTTTCTTACTTATTAGCTGATTCAGGGTTTCCAATGAAGCTTTCTTTTCTCTATCAGGTCTGAAAAAATGACGATAGGTACGTGTACTATGCGGCATGGTGGTTTTGATGTTGTGTTTTCTCTCAGCAGGTCTGCAGACCTGGAGGTTAATTGATGGCAAGGGACACACCTGGCCCCAGTGTGCTCCATACATATAAACATAAGCAGCAGGTAGTCAGGCAGATCTCCTCTCACCACATTTAATTTCGTCATTGTTTTTGGTTTCTTCTCCCTGTTTTTACAGCACAACACCCATGTAGCACTTTGTCACTCATCTAGTCAGTACTGTAGGAAAAACAGCCTTTTGAACTCTCCCAAAACCTAGATTGTAAGTAAATGGACAGGTGAGATGGGCTACTCTGAGGGTCAAAAGTTTATAACTTCATGCGTCTAATCTCAAAGTTGCTGAACTCTTTCACCGTCATCCTGGCATCAAGAGTGGTAAAGGTGTCAATTGGAAACCATCCAGATCCCAGTTTGCTGGTTACCATTGTAGGGGAAATACCTTTTTGAGAATGTTTGCACTCGTAATAAAGTTTTGGGCACCACCCTCCTAATGAGGGAAGCAACTAATCAAATTAATAACTCCATAAACCAATTATTAATTCGTCAGCACACTTATCAATAATGAATCAATCTCAATATCTGAGTTATGAATTCTCCATACAGTGATCTTAATTCCTGCTCAAAAGAAATCTGGAAATCTCCGTCACCTGATGCAGCCGCTGTGCTGTGATAAGAGTTGATGTCGAATAGGACACTTAGTTATCCTGATCTTAATTTAGGTGTCGTTAGGTAAATGGTTTTGCGCATCCCTGCCTCCCCAATTTATCTATAGTCACATTCTCTCTCACTATCACCAAACTAAATAACTGACAAAAGTGTCACCTCCTGTCTTAATCCATTTATACAGACTGTTGATTTCATTTCATATCATCCTCATTTACTATTCATTTACTCAGTTGTTGAACATTTAGCCCTAAATAAATCTTCATTTATCGTCAAGTCGTTGTCTGTGGATATTTCTTTTGAGCAGGAACTAAGATCACTGTATAGACAATTCATAACCCAGGTATTGAGATTGATTCCTTATTTATAAGTGTACTAACGAATCAGTAATTGGTTTCTGGAGTTATCAATTTGATTAGTCGCTTCCCTCCATCGGAGGGTGGTGCCTCTAAATTTATGACAAGTGCAAACATTTCCTAAAGGTATTGCTCCTACAGTACTAACTTTACAAATTCTTCTTATCTATTTGCCTTGTTTCGATTAGTTTGTAGTCCAAACCAGTCCAAAGTCTCATGGACTGGACAACCTAGCACCCATGGATAAGCAAATTTTCTCGAGCGTCTGAGGTGAAACAGTATCTGCTTTGCTTTTTTCACCACTGAGTCAGTATGTAGCACCAAGGTCAGGCCAATAGTGATGTTGACACCAAGCTTCTCGAAGCTGTCCGCCCTCTCCAGGTAAGGACCAACTGATATTAAGGGGGGCACAGTTCCCTCACTGCGTCCTCTTGAAGTCCACTATCGGCTCCTCAGTCTTGCGGATGTTCAGGAGTAGGTTGCTGTCCTGACACCAACAGGTCAAATCCTTTACTTCCTTCAGATGGTCTTGTTTGTTCGTCGATGTGGTAGCGATCATAGCTGGTGTTGATCTCCAGCATTACATTAATGTTAATTCCAGTGTTTGCGGTTGAAAAACTCGACTGGCCAGGTAGCAGAGTTGGCAGAGGGAGAATTTTAAACTGGTGAGTTGACAATTTTGGTATCCTGATGAGTGACTCATAGTCATATGTTATCATGGTCTAATACTATTCACAAAAATCACAACTAATATTTGTAACAATACCTCTGTAAGCTAACTGTAAGCTTGCCAACCAACTATCTACCTATTGGTAGGCCTGTGACAATAATTACATTATCAACTTACCGTACGATACATGGGCAAGACGTCAGTCATTTTGCTGACCTCTATATTGCCGTTGTGTTTACACTTGTGTTTGCTTACATGAAAATGTCACCAACATTTTAGCCAACATGATGCCAGAATAAACAGCAGGGTTTTACCAACCATCGTGATTCTCCCTTTTTCTCTCCAACCCTGCCTACTTGCATTAAGCATAAAACAACTCTTCAGAGACAAGACAGTGTAGCTTACCGGTATCCTGCAGCTGCACTTTTGGAACAGAATAGGTGCAGTCTTGATATTCGTTAGCTTGCCAACCCCTGGCAATGAGCCAAAGAGTTGGTTGTTGTTTTACCCTGCTACAACTTCATCCTGCACTCAGTAAACCCACCAGCAAACTGCAGTATACCAGCTGGATTACGGAGGCAACTGCAGTGTTGCATAATTTTAAGGACCTGTATGTAGATAAGATATTTGCCTCATTTACTCAATTGACTCAAAAGTGTAATATCCCACAGACCTCTTCTGCCGTTATTTAGAAATTTGAAATTTCATGGAAAGCCGATATCCCCAGTTCCCTGATGTACCTGATGAAACAACTTCAGACAGAACTCTCAACATTAATGTGCACAACAGGGGAGTGATCAATATTATACTTTATTACACGGCTCTATTAAATGCTGTATTCTGATTGGTCAGTCGCGGCATTCAGCGGTCTGATATTACTGTGTAATGACCGTTGCTAGTAGCAACGGTCATTACACAGTTGCTATGTAGCCCAGCGTTGCTAGGGACGCTGCCCTGCAACACTGCAGCTGTCAAACAACTTCCGAGGGAAAAAACAAACAGAAGTGGCTGATTTTAACATTTCTTTTAACTTATTTGGAGAGTAGCTACAAGGATTTTGAGGAATGGGATGCCGCTGAAGAAAAAGAAATGGAGAAGGAAAGAAAAAAATCAAGCGAAAAACGGCACAAGGAACTGACACCTGAAGAGCTTCAAGTGATAGAGGAGGAGAAAGATGAGATAAATACAAAAAAGACAACAAAATGGGCTACTGTACTATACTGTACTGTACTACTACTACTATACTGACGGACTTTCTCTGCCAAAAACAAAAGAACACGGATTTGAATACACACTCGGCAGTCATGCTTAATGACATTTTACGCGAGTTTTATGCCTCGGTTCAATCCACTAAGCCTGAGTGAGTACAAAACTTTCACCAAAAGTTGTCGAATCCGGTCGGTTTTAATGCACTTCGCGGAGGCAGACAACATTATTTATTTAACTGATAATAGCCGTGTAATAAGCGGCTAATTATCCCTGTCGGGAGTTATTTTCCCAGTATTCACCAGCTCATTATACATTATCCCTTACATATTATCAACTCTACATTCTCCACCTCTCTCCACTAGTAAATCCCAGTGGGAGGATGATTTGGCTTCCAAAAACACAGATCACAGTTGGCAGTGTCGACTTCAAATTGTACAATCTTCCTCAATTTGCACCAGACATGGCCTCCTACAATTCACTGCCTTCATCTCACCGTGGAAAAGTTAGCCAAGATGTATCCAGGGACAGATCTATTATGCAACAGATGTAGATCAGTTACAGGACCCCTCATTCATACTTTTTCAACTTGTCCAAATCTTAATAATTATTGGATATTTAATACATTTTCTGTGGGTTTTGGACCCAAATTTTTGCATTTTTTGCAGTAGTTCCAGACACACTATTAGAATGCTATTGTCCTTACTTTCTTAACTGCTAGACGCCTTATACTTATAAAGCAGAAGCAGGAGCCCTCTCCCACACATGTCCAGTGGGCTGGAGAGCTCATGAGTTTTGTACACCTGGAGAAATTAAAGTGGCCGCTGGGTGGCTCTACAGATAAATTTTATAGGACAAGACAACCATTTCTGACACGTGAAAATGCTGAAACTGTTTACTGAGTCAAATTACAATGTAGATTGGCTATAGACAACTGTGACTGATGTATACATCTATTTAGGTATGCTTGTGTATTTATGTTTACATTTTGATTTATTTTGCTGTCTGCTCATGTATGATCTGAAATGCATATCTGCACATGTATGTATGTATATTGTCATTTCTAATTTTCAATGGACAAATGGACAACATGCAAGGTTTTGTATTTCGGTATTCCACTCTGAATGTATTACAGTTATGTTGTTAAAAACAAGGGAAAGAAAATAATTTTTAAAAAAATCCAGCCTCACACAGAGTATTTGGTATCTTAGGAATCTTTGCCATCTCCCATGGAATATAAAATTAAGTTAATGTGGTTTTGACAAAAAATCCATGTGATGATGATTATCCACAGTTGTATCTTATTAACTTGGATAGACGGCCTTTTAATTATCTCCCTTCATGAGGGTTCATCTTTCCACTTTACATCCCACTGTTTGGCATTTTTCTGTGGTCTATAAACTTACAATTAATAATTTTATTTTAATTTATTAATAAACACTTCAATGTAAGCAGGTGCAAATCTTTATTAATGTATTTATCAACAACTTGTAACTCCGTCATTGTGCTGCTGTGTAAACAGATAAAGGATGACAATAAAATAAAGAATTTGTAATGTATTAAATATTTCTTTATAGGAGAAGTTGCTTTTTACAAATATTGTAAACTCAAAATTTTCTTATTATTTTTTCCTGATTAAACAGCAGGTAAATACTGTACACTGAATAATCTCTAGAGTTTACGTTTGTTAGTTATTTGTTATGTTTACCATATACAGTATATGTCTCTACAAAGAGCTGGATGAACAAGTTTTGTTCGTACAGATGTGCATTATAGATCGGCATGTCAGACTTTTGTTGTCACACAAAAGGACACTCGTGTCTATAAATTGTCCACTTACCGATCAGAGGGCCGCACAGTATGTTTTTGAAATGTGTAAGAGAGTCTATTGTTTGTTGTTCTGTATTGTAATGGCAAAAATGCTCATTGTATTGACTTCCCTATGGAAAAATCCATTCTAAAGTCTTCTAGGGCGTCCAGTCACATGGAAATGCGCCCCTGAGCACTCTATAGGCCTCTATACCATGTTGCTTGCTCAGGGCTTTACACAATGGGAGCCACAGATTCTGTGGGTTTGGTCAGGTATAAAAGTAACAGTTAAAACAGGAGCGACATCAGTGTTCCAGCAACATAGTTCTCTGAACTACTCACACCACAATCATGAACATGGGCAAGGTAAGCTCACTCACCTAAACAACTATTTTTTATTTACTTTTTTTAATCAGTGTTTTATTTTTCAGCTTAAATCAGCTTAAATCCTTATTCCTTACATCACATTTTATGTCCTTTACCAGATCATCTTCTACGAGGACAGGAACTTCCAGGGGCGCTCCTATGAGTGCATGAGCGACTGTTCTGACATGTCCTCCTACCTGAGCAGGTGTCACTCCTGCAGGGTTGAGAGCGGCTGCTTCATGGTCTACGACCGCCCCAACTACATGGGAAACCAGTACTTCATGAGGAGGGGCGAGTACTCCGACTACATGAGCATGATGGGAATGAGGGACTGCATCAGGTCCTGCCGTATGATCCCCATGGTAGGTAGAAAAACAGCATTTTAAGGCTCTTCTCGGGGTGATGACCCCCACAAAACTTAAATTAATCTAATTTTATTCTCTACAAAAACAGCACAGAGGCCAGTTCAGGATGAGGATCTATGAGAGGGAGAACTTTGGTGGTCAGATGCATGAGCTGATGGACGACTGCGACAACATCCAGGACCGTTACCGTATGAACGACTGCATGTCCTGTCACGTGATGGACGGCCACTGGCTGATGTACGAGCAGCCCCACTACAGAGGCAGGATGATGTACCTGAGGCCCGGCGAGTACAGGAGCTTCAGGGACATGGGCATGAGCGGCACCAGGTTCATGAGCATGAGGCGTATCATGGACATGTAAAAACTACTGTGTAGAATATGTCTAAATAATAAAACTTTTTTGACAAAATATTTCCAACTGTTGTGTCCTTCAGTATCACATGAGTACAGTTAGGCAGCCATTCTTATATCTTTGGACTAGGGCTTAATTTTCAGGGCACACTACAAACATACCAGGAATGTTTTTTTAATATATTTTCACATCATTAACAATCCTTTAAATATGTGAATCATTACAGAAGGACTGTTGTAATTGGTGCATGCAGTACATACGCAGATTAACAGAGGTTTGCATATTTGCTGGATACTAAAGTTCCACAAACTATAAATAACATCCAAGTACAATTTGTGGTTTGAACAATGTCAGCCCTACTTTTGTTTTTAAATTACTTTTATAAAACATTGCTAATTACTATTAAAAATGAGATAAATGATGACACTGAAAGCCGTGTTATAATGGGATTATTTCGGTTTTAATGACAGTAAGGTAGAGTTATACCTAAGAGATTCTTTACAACAAATATTTTAGTTAACTAGGACTTTGTAAGGAAGGAAATAGACCCAACACACGATAATGAATGAAGATATATCAACATATGACTCTACCCTTTACCCTGGTAAAAACTAAAAATAAATAAAAATAGAAAAAAACAAACATTCCGTCATTTGTGTTGTAACCCAAGTCATATTTAAGACCATAATAAAAAAAAAACTTACATATTATTTCACCACAAGATACACAGAATAATTCTTTTAAAGATCCAAACCACTGTTTTGGGGAGGATTAAGTCAGAATAGGAAAGTAGGAATATACTCATGACCTCTTGACCTTTACCCCAGTGCCATTGTCAGTTCAGAAATGCACCTCACCTCTCTTTATTCTATTGTCCGCTGTGTGAATCTAAAGGCTTTTGTGACCCTGACCTTTACTGACCTTTTCTTTGGCACCACCATCAGTCCACACAAATTATCAAGATCTAATTGGCTGGCAGATTTACTGAGCATGATTATGCAAAGCTCAAGAATGAACTCTTTACAAGCTTCTATATAAGTCATGTAAACAAGTTGGCTGGTTGCTATGAAACTTGCTGAGCACAATTATGCTCCAATGGACAGTTTAATTTAGAAATTCTAGCACCACCTTCAGGAAAACATTTACACAAATTAAGGCCAGAGCATATCTTTACATTTTTACAAGTCCACACTAATGAAATAAATTGCTGAAAAGTCATTTTTTTCACCCACTTCCCAATGTCCTAGAAGGTCGGGGGAGGGCTCTGTCAATGCGGAAGGGCCTAAAATGGGGGAGTAGAGCTTAGTTTCAAGTCTATACCACCTTCATGGTACAGGTAACCAATGAAGGGAAGTTAAAATAGGTGAGATGTGATCATGTTTTCGTGCTCTAGTTAAAAGTCTGGCTGCAGCATTTTGGACACCCTGAAGTCATTGAATCAAGTTTTGTCCCAGGCAAGTAAACACAGCATTACAACAGTCCAGATGAGACATTATCCAAAATAACTCCAAGGCTCTTAACAGTGGGATCGACGCATTGAGCTAAAGAGCCAAGAGCAGGCAAAACTTGGCTTTGAGAGTGCTCAGGGCTTATAATAAGGACCTCTGTTTTAGAAGCGTTAAGCTGGAGAAAATTCACTGCCATCCAGTCCTTAACTGCAGCTAAGCAATTATGCAGGGCAGATAATTTAGCTGATTCTGATGGTTTGCAGAACAAGTACAGCTGAGTATCATCAGCCTAACAATGAAATGAAATATCATACTGCCTAATAATGTGGCCCAAGGGAAGCAAATACTACCTCAGGGGGATTAATAAAGTATGTAAAATTAAACAAAATAATAAAAAAATAAAATACAGAGAGAATAAAATTGGACCAAGAATGGATCCCTGTGGCACTCCAAACATAGACCGGGCTTGAGATGATGTGAAACCATTGACAGACACAGAAAATTTTCTTTCTGAAAAATATTAAATGAACCACTGGAGGGCAGTTCCAGAGATACCAACCCAAGTTCTCAATTTTTTCAGTAATGATGCTATGGTAAAAAGCCTGTCTCATGGGCAGACGTGGAGTAGTGAGGAGGTGCAGGCGCTTATTGATATATGGTCAGAGGACGATATATTGAAGTTGCTTGTTACTCCACACAGTGGATTTCCGTTTTCAGTCCTGGCCAGTCAATGAGCCGGGTTTTCTTCTTCCTCGTGCTTTTTTTCTTTGTGGTCAGTGGTCGTTTCGGGGAATACCGCCCCCAAACGAGCAGCTGTTGTAACTGCGTGACGTTGTCCAGGCAGTGTAGTCCGCTTTAAAAAGTGCAGTGTGAAAGTGAACCGAACCAAATGAAGGTGTGAAATTTTTCGGCATTCCCCGCCCAATTGAACCAAGTCCCCCGGACTATCCTGGTGTGAATGCGCCCTAAGTCATTACCTTAGATCCTCAAGTCTACCCTCACTAGTCAGTCAAGGTTGGTAACCAAAGGTGATCAGGCTTTTGTCATCAAGGCCTCTGGAATTCTCTGCCTGAGGTGATCAGGCTGGCTAACACATTACCTGTTTTTAAATCATTGGTTACAACATATTTTTACAGGAAAACTTTCCCCTTCAATGCCTGATTTGTACTTTTTGATTTGTAACTTTTATGTTCATTTTCTTTTGTTCTATTTTTACCTTCGTGCACACTATTTTTCTCAGCTCTTAAACATTTTTTTTTAAAAATGTATTGTTATTGTCTTATTTTCATGTACTTTGTGAAGCACTTTGTAACCTTGTTTATCTAAGTACAAATAAAAATTATTAAAATTATTATTATTATTTATTATTATTCCTGGCCCACAGTGCCAACAGCCAAGAGTCACTGTTTGCATGATTTCATTTCTCAAATATATCAAACCCACAAAATATAAACATTACATAACAAGAAAGCAAAACTTACAAAAGCCACACCACAAACAAAAAAGCCCATTACCTTAAAGCAATAATTTCATATTTTCGGAAATATGTTTTTGATTTCTGGTTCCCAAGAACAAATATGTAGATTTTCAAAAACAATTCCTTCAATATCTTGTTAGCTTAATTATTGTATGTATTGACAAATTTTTGATTCATATTTTTGGAAATCAGTGTTTCTAAATTAAGGAGGACGTGACTATATGAAATATTATTTATATCAATGTTAAACAGTATGTAGTATACAGTTTCTTTGCATTTTTGTATTTTAAGTTTGTTTCATAACAGGAATCATACGGCTTGTACTAGATGCATCTCTGCTGTATAATTCAGACATTTTTAAAACTGTTACATAACAGCAAAATCACAGAATATCTCACATTGTTCAAATTTAAAGTCCAAAATTGTTTTTTGTTTTTTTTATGTTTAATTGAAGAACAAAAAGATACTTTTGTGTGTGAAACCTACATTTACCTTCTGTTCATGCAGTTATTCAAATTTTGGAGAACCACCACAGTTAAAGTTACTATGCACACTTCTATCACAACTTTAATACCTCTTTGATGGGCTGTTTAACAGAGCCATGTAAAGCATATTTTCACAAACCCAACACAGAAAATGTTTCTTACCAGTCACATGGGCCAACCTATTCACGTAACACGAGCACTGTTGGGAATGCTTTCTGTGAATGAGAGAAAAGGCCTCTCTAAAGACTGAGGTCCCCAGTCCCTGAAAAAATGGACATAACATCTGCATTCTGTTGGTTTCAATAGTAAGCTGCTGAGTAAGGGGGTCCTCTGAGGGGGAGGGGTCACTGGTTCTTTACGTTGGGTCAGGTATAAAAGCAAAGGGTTAAACCAGGTAGGAAGGCAGTTCAGGAGCAGCACAGCACATCTACAGCTAACATGAGCAACACCAGCATGAACATGAGGGGCAAGGTATACAGAAATTACTTTTTACAACACTAGATCACCACATTCAGCTTTCTAATTTGTTTTCTAACCATTACGATTCACTGTTTTCAGATCATCTTCTACGAGGAGAGGAACTTCCAGGGTCGTTCCTATGAGTGCATGAGCGACTGCTCTGACATGACCTCCTACCTGAGCAGGTGCCAGTCCTGCAGGGTGGAGAGCGGCTGCTTCATGGTCTACGACCGCCCCAACTACATGGGAAACCAGTACTTCATGAGGAGGGGCGAGTACGCTGACTACATGAGCATGATGGGAATGAGGGACTGCATCAGGTCTTGCCGTATGATCCCCATGGTAGGTAGAAAACAGCATCCGTCATACTATGTTTCTACTACGGGTAACAGCCCCTAAAAAACTTGATATTAAGATATCTCTTTAAATTCTCTACAAAAACAGCACAGAGGCCAGTTCAGGATGAAGATCTACGAGAGGGAGAACTTCGGCGGTCAGATGAACGAGCTGATGGACGACTGCGACAACATCATGGACCGTTATCGTATGAATGACTGCATGTCCTGCAACGTGATGGATGGCCACTGGCTGATGTACGAGCAGCCCCACTACAGAGGCAAGATGATGTACCTGAGGCCCGGAGAGTACAGGAGCTTCAGGGAGATGGGCATGAGCGGCACCAGGTTCATGAGCATGAGGCGTATCATGGATTCCTGCATGTAAATGTTCACTGAATGTTCACTGAATGTATCAAATGCCACTAAATAAATAATTTCTGCACTATTTAAAATGTTGCCAGGCTTATTGTCCACCTGTCACAATGAAATATTATGCAGTATTACACCAAATATTTATATATAAAGACTCATTAATTTAATGCATTTTTAAACCTTTAAAATCTCATGAGAAATTTGGCTCTATAATTCCCGGTAAATCCAACAGACAACGGCTCACCACTGTTACTGAAAGCAGGATGAATATTCTGGACAGACATTACATATGTGCTAAGGATTATCCAAAACTGGGCAATAAAATGTAAATTGCGATTCAAACCAAGATAAGAAATGTTTTAGTATTTACTTATTCCACTCTATACAAATTAGCACGTTCATTAATTAGCTGAATGCAGGTGTTGGTGATAAGTACAAGTCACTCCAAAGTACCATTACAATATTTACAGTTTCAAACCTTGAGTCACTACCTGCTACTCTGTCAAGATGAGAGCCAGCAGTGATCACAGTGTCACTAACTGCACTCCCTGATAAAATATCTAATTTTTGGAAAAACAAAAAAGCAATTTAACTCAAAAGGCCAAAACACACGGCAAACACCACACATCCAAAAATACGCCCCTATTATTTTCAATGTACAACCCCACACCGGCAGAAGCAAGACACGCTCCTGGACACGCCACCCCACAGCACTTCATGCCACTGTCCTATTTCCAGCCTCACCAACCCAGAATTAAATCCTTTTTGTCCCCCACTTTCTCTCCGTTTGTACAGACCAGCTCCCATAGAAGCTCTTTTCTCTGCTCCTGTTGCAGCTCCACTCCTCTTCTCACCATAGATGTGTAAAGAGAAGTCTGTAGCTGTTGCTGTGTCTGGTGTGTGACTCGTTGAGGTCGAGAAATATCTCGAGCTAAAGGACCCACAATCCTCTTATTATAAAGACAATGGCCAAAAAGATGGCCATTCCTAGCGAGTCATAGCACTGGAGGTGAGAAATCACCTTTAATTAGGCGTCATTGTTTTCAGCTTAAGTAATTTCTTGCCTTTTCGAGGTTTTATTTGATGATTTGTGATATGTAAACAACTGCTGTATTTTCTGTGTTTAAATTATTTACTCATACAACCTTTCATTAGAAAGCTACGGTCCTCGTGGTTTAATTGATGCTGTCCATTTCAAGAAACTACCAACACAACAGGCTCAATAAACTCTTCTGCTGAAGAAAAAACAGTTAAAACTTACCTATGAAGCTTTGTTATAATCCACAGATTGATATTATGCCAACAAAAAAAATGCTGCTCAAGCAGTCCTCGCACAAGAGGTCCAGATGATCTATATTTAATCCAAATACATGATTACATCCACAGATATCCACAAACTGCTGTTGGATTGTTTTGATCATATTTCTCCACATATTAACCATAGTCTACTCTGTTTTTATGTAAATATGCTGACTCATTGTCGCCAAATGGTGGCGAACTCCTGACCTTTTGATTGACACCTCACTTGAGCCAAGGAGCTTCCACACCAACAGTGTGGGCTTCAATAGACAATGAGGGCCTGTGTTGAAGGAAGTGCCTCCTCTGTGTCTGTGGCCTTACAGCCAATCAGTAACTAGCAATTGGCCTGATGGCTCATGGGTCTTGTAGTTAATGACACTTGTCACCTCCAGAGGACTTTTTAACCCCTTATTGTCATCATAGACTGTTATGAATGTACATATGATAAACAAATGGCCCTCTGTTGTCTTAATGGAAGAGCAGTCTCTTTGATTTAGGTCTGTAGAAGTGTTTTTTATTTACAGTAAGCTCCTCAATAGATATTTCTGTCTGTGTTATCAGTTTTTCACTCATAATCACACATTCAGTTCATTGTTTTACCCTCTTTTTTTTTAAAAAAAAGTGCCTTGACAAAACCTCAGAAAAACATGTGGAAAATGTTTATTTTCTATGTTGTTACTTTGAATTTGGACCATGTAAGGTTTCATGCTATGGTCCCGTTGTGATTTCCAATTAATACCCCCCAGTTCTAGTCATCTGTACCATCTTTTTTCAAGAAAATATTTAGGCGAAAATAAAACAATCTTTAATTTCAGTGTGTTGAAACATCCATCCATCCATCCATTTTCAATCGCTTATCCGCAGCCGGTCTGTGGTGGCAGCAGGCTGAGCAAAGTATTCCAGACGTCCCTCTCCCCAGCAATGCTTTTCAGCTCCTCCTAGGGGACCTCGAGGTGTTTCCAGCCCGGATGAGATATATAATCCCTTCAGCGTGTTCTGGGTCTGCCCCGTGGCCTCCTACCAGTGGGACGTGCCCTGATCACCTCCAATGGGAGGTACCCAGGAGGATCCTGATCAGATGCCAGAACCACCTCAACTGGCCCCTTTTCTATGCAAAGGAGCAGCAGCTCTACTCTGAGCTCGCTCCAGATGTCCGAGTTCCTTACCCAATCTCTAAGGCTTCATGCAGGGTAGAGAAACGCCTGCAGTGTGTTCAGATGAACAAACTACTCTTTGCACGGCTTTGTAGTCCTGTTCAAAACTGTTTCTGTACCAGGCAGTCTCTCTCATTGGTGCAGGAGTATTTTACGGGATACCCAGAACTGAGGTAAAACAGTTTCTGCCTTGCCGTTCTCACCACTTCGTCAATATGCAGCACCTAGGTCAGACCCTCAGTGATACTGACGCCAAGGTATCTGAAGCTGTCCACTCTTTCCTTTGAGGTCAAAGGAAGAATCATTTTCATTATCCTCATCCGACACCAGGAATTCTTTGCCTGGTGACTCCTCCTCATCATCATTGTCCAAAAGGATGGATGCCCGTTTTGCGGGTTTAGCATGTCTGATGATTGGCACTGCTTCCGCATAATTGGGCCAATAGAACAAGTGCACTAGAGACTTCTGTCTTCTTGTGGTTAGGCATTTTGTGGAGATAAAATGATTTCATCTTGCAGCTCTTCTTTTTTTAAAGATATTTTTTGGGCATTTTACCTTTAATGGACAGGACAGGTAAGCGTGAAAGAGAGAAGGGGGGATGACATGCAGCAAAGGGCCACAGGCTGGATTTGAACCCGGGCCGCTGCAGCAACAGCCTTGTACATGGGGCGCCTGCTCTACCACTAACCCACCGACGCCCCCATCTTACAGCTCTTCTGGATGTTCCACCGTTATCGGACCAAATGGATCAAATCTTGATAGTGAAAGTCATTTCGCAGGGGTTGTGACACTAAAAAAATATATCCACTGATTTACACGTTTTTTCACAATGTAAGTCCATGGGATAAAGTCTTTTGGAGTCCAATGGCATCATGGAATGCACGTGAGAGGTGTAATTTCCACTGTGTGGCCACTATGAGAATTGGCTTCAAAGCCCATCGCACTTCCTGGGGGCCTGGATTATATTTGTAAGTTCTTATCATTACTTGAGAGAGACAGCTGACTACAGTTTGGTCACCCCGGTCATAGTTTGCTGTCTTGTTGTCTCATGACCTGCATGATGTCACCAGGAAAGAGGTGCTGGGGACTGAATTCCAGGAACAAGACTGTAAATAAACAATGGAACCCAAATCAATATATTTGATACTGGCTATCTTGCCTTCAGAAAAGCCCAAATAGTGAAAAGGATGGATCTTTCCTCCATTTCCCAGAGCATTACCAAAAACATCATTCCTCTTCCCCATGTTAGCAGTTTTGTGTTCCTATTGATCAACATCACAAAACACATAGAGTTTGTCATTCTCAGCGAGAGAAGTCAAAAAAGCTAGTCTTTATGCCAGGACAACTTCAGGACTCACAGGTGCAGCGTCAGTTATCGTCCATTACTGTACATGGTAACAGGGTCCCCAGTCCCTGAAAAACTGGACAAAACCTCTGCATTTTGTTGGCTTCTATAGTAAATTGCTGAATAAGGGGGTCCCCTGAGGGGGAGGAGTCACTGGTCCTTTTCATTTGTTCAGGTATAAAAGGAAAGGGTTAAACCAGGTAGGGAGGCAGTCAGGAGCAACAGCATATCCACAGCCAACACGGGAAACACCAGCATGAACATGAGGGGCAAGGTACTTTTAAATATCTTTTTGTAAAAAGCAAAAATAACTGTGATCACAATAACTACTACAATTCACTTTCTTTTTCAGATCACCTTCTACGAGGAGAGGAACTTCCAGGGTCGCTCCTATGAGTGCATGAGCGACTGCTCTGACATGACCTCCTACCTGAGCAGGTGTCACTCCTGCAGGGTGGAGAGTGGCTGCTTCATGGTCTACGACCGCCCCAACTACATGGGAAACCAGTACTTCATGAGGAGGGGCGAGTACTCCGACTACATGAGCATGATGGGAATGAGCAGTGGTATCAGGTCTTGCCGTATGATCCCCATGGTAGGTAGAAAACGCCTAAAAAGGTGATCTTTGAGTGTTAATACCTTTGTAGCTCTGGAAGAAAATAATGATTTGTGTCTTGTTTCCTCAAAACAGCACAGGGGCCAGTTCAGGATGAGGATCTATGAGAGGGAGAACTTCGGTGGTCAGATGCACGATCTGCAGGACGACTGTGACAACATCATGGACCGTTATCGTATGAACGACTGCATGTCCTGCAACGTGATGGACGGCCACTGGCTGATGTACGAGCAGCCCCAGTACAGAGGCAGGATGATGTACCTGAGGCCCGGAGAGTACAGGAGTTTCAGGGAGATGGGCATGAGCGGCCAGAGGTTCATGAGCATGAGGCGTATCATGGATTCCTGCATGTAAATGTTTACTGAATGTATCCAATGCCACTAAATAAATCATTTCTGTGCCACTGACTTTTTTCAAGCTCTTTGTAAGTTTCATAATGAAATATTATACAGTAGTATACAGTATTATATCAAAAGAAAAATAATATACCATAAAACTTCAGATAGTAGCCCGGGCTATTAGTTGCTTATATTATTGAAATCAACAGGCCTATGTTTGAGACAGGCCTTTAATTCCTTTAACATAAAACTGTTGCTCTGCAAAGATCAGGAAATACAATCAAATTGTTTATTTAAACCAGTATTAAAATTACTTGTATAAAAATTAGGCTTCAAATAACATCAATTATGCTATGACACTTGTTTCATGGCACTGGGCACACCGACACAACACCACTGTATTCTGTTAAAACAATATTCATAACTTGGATTCATTTTTATAAATACACTTCTGATTCTTTTGATTGGTCAACCCTCACGGACCAAAGGAATATGAATAACTTACTGGTTATTAGAGGAATGGACACATATTCTGACTTAATGACAGCATCAGAGGAAGGGAGGCATCACTTGTTTTTCATCCTGCCAGTAAATTTAAATAAATTACATTCTTCTCTGGTGCTCATGGTTTCAGTAAAATGAAATGAGCAAGCTAACAATGTGTCGCATCTCCGTATTGACAAAGGTTTAAACATTTATATTTATATGCATGATCTAAGCAGCCAACCAATGTTAGCTCAAGTAGGTCGTCAATTATATGGTTTTATACATTCAAAGAACTTCTATAAAAATGTCCTGCTTGGCAGCCAGACGGGGCCTCTAATTGAGATAGGCCTTTATTTGTCAAAATGTGTAGCTTCAGCAGGCTAGTAAAAGAGACTGGGCTTGTAATTGGGACTAGGCTTTTAATTGACCTATGGCTAAGCCACGCCCCCCTCCACTCACTCGGACAAACTATCAACATTCAGTGACGCTATGGCAGGTGTCACAGTACACGGCATTTCACAGGAGGCAATTGATGATTTTTGGAGACATAACGATCAGATGTCATTGAGAAGTAACCAAAAGGGCCTAAACTACGCACTGGAGGGATAAATTCATCATTTTATTGTTGAGAAGGTCGATGAAAAGCTTAAATTACAAGCCAAAATTTACAGGTCACAGTGTACGCTTGTGAACCGCATCTGGTTGCCGTCACCATCAAAGACAACAAGTTAAAGTGCCACTGAAGTTAAGGTTTTTGGCTCAGAATATGAGAAAAGGATAACGGCCTTTTTACCATCTTTACCAAGAGTGTCTCTCCGTTAGTTTGGTGCTACAGTATTTACACTGAATCATTCAGCATAACGTTTGCCAACCTTTGTTATCTCTGCCATTACAGATAAGTTAATGAAGCTAAGCTCCAGAAGTTAACGTTAGCTTAACTAGAGCCCTTTGGACAACAGCTAACAATGATGTACGATCACCAAAGTACAAAACTAGAACAAAATAGGCTAATGAACTCCCAGCAAACAAGGTGACATGATGAACAACGCAGCTAGGAGCTAACGTTAGGCTAACTTTAGCTAACGTTAGCTAGAGATGTTAAAGATAACTTTATATTTCTTTCCAGCAAAGTGACAATATGTTGCCTCAAACACAATGTTGACTTACCTTAGAACAGATGTAGACATCATTGTTAATCTTATTCACGTTGAGTTGATGTTGTGGTCTAACGTTACCACACAACTTTATCCAAAGGAGACACTTTTCTCGGTTGAGATGTGGTTTAAAGTGTAAAAAATACACCTGGTCGCCCAGCCTCTCAGGATACCTTGTGTCAGAGGGGGCCATCCCTATGTTCCCCGGGTTCTATGTTCCCAGGGTTCTATGTTCCCCATTTAACCCTGCAAAAAAGGTTCTATGTTTCCCTCTTACTAAAAAAAAGGTTCTATGTTCCCCGCTTATCCAAAAAAGGCAGGAAACATAGCAGTTGCATTAATATGTTGTTTAACATCTCTAAACACACACACAACGGAACATAATGGGGAGAAATTACAATCAGAAACTTACCCTTTGGGCGATCTATGGTGGGCAATCTGGGCAATTATATCCTTTACAGAAGGTTTTTTAATCCAGCCATTAAATGCAGTGTTTCAGTCAGGGTAAGTTCAGGGTTGAATCTGATCCTATAAAAAGCACCACCCACTGGCCAATCAGCTGTTCGGAAAAAAATGACTCTGCTGACAGAAATGCAGCGCAGTCATGACGGGAAGTTTAATTCATTTGATTGATTTTGATTTGAAAGTTTATTTTGAACATTAAAAAAGAAAAGAAAGCAACAACAACAGACAATGAAAAGATTGTTCAAAAAGGAGTGGAAAGAAATGGAAATTTCATCCCACCCCTTCATAAGAAAGAAACTGATCATTTGCGGACACTTAATAGCACCATGAATTAGTGCCAACATTTTTTGTTGTTGGAGGAAATGATCCCTGACTAATTTTACAAACGATAACTTTGTTCTTGAGAAAAATGTAAAGGCTCCGGTAATGCTGAGAACAAACCTTTAACACGTAGTATATTCTTTCATTATCTAAATATCCTGCTGTTGCTAATAGATTCAAGTCAAATCTTGTATCAAGTGGAGGCTAAGGTATTTTCCTTTTTCAAAACCCAAGCAAACATGCGTACAGAGAACGAAACCATGAAAAGGGCTTTGGGCTTTAAGCTAACAGTACGCTCTCAGAATAAAATGGTTCTTTATGGAACCTTTAAGGGCTCTGTAGCTTGGTTCATGTTTGACACCCTCAAAAGGCTCTATATACCATAAAACCACTTTGGTTGTGCAGTTCAAACTTAGGACCAAAATGCAAACACAACCAGGAAACTGAATGGTTAGAGGCAGTTTATTGTAGGTTGAAGATGTGGGGCTGAAGGCTTGAGTGAAATGATGGCTGAGGTGGGCAGGGAATGGTGAAGCACAGCAGACAGAGGGCCTGAAGATTGAACAGTCGAAATGAGAACGAGGCTTGACGTGGCTGGTTGTGGTTGAAGCAGGTGTGGTGAAGCTGAGACACCGAACAGAGTGTGAGTAAAGGTCCAAGAAGCACAAAAAGAAGTGTCAAAAAACAGAAACTGGCATTGACGTCTGTACCACAGAGGAGACTGAACAATCTGACAGAAGCTATGTTTCCATCCAAAAGTGATTCGAATCATTGGTAAATGCGCATTAAAAGAAATATGAATCCTGTGTGTTTCCATTAAATGTACGGACTTTGGTGAAAATTACGAACTCATGCGAGTTTTCCGCAGAACCGGAAAAGAAAAACAAGTCTCACATTCTTCTTCTTCTACGTTTTCTGGCGGTTGGCAACCAGCTTGTAAATGCATTACCGCCTTCCCGACCCGGAGTGTGGATATCACCATGGAGAGAGGTGCGCTACGTCAGACTTAATTCGAACATAACTGTTTCCATCCCCCGTTTTGCGAATCAGCAATTTTTCGAATCAACCAAAACCCGGCTAAAGCGAGTGTATTTTAGTTTGTGTGAATCAGGGGATTTTAATTCAAATTTTGGCATTTCCATCATAATTTTCTGATGCGATACTTCTAGATGTGCATCTAAACAGGCTGATGGAAACATGGCTAGAGTCTGGATGTCTGAGCCGTGGTTTTACACTGCAGTGGACTGATTGTCGATGAGGTTCAGGTGTGCAGGTTCAGCAGCTGCTGGCACTCAGGAGGATCAGCAGGAGGAGGGAACCAGAAGGCCACGCCCAGCAAACACACAGAGGGTGTGTCCCAAGTCTCTTATTTTTATAGTGCTACTGCTAGCTCCTCGCTCGAACCGGAATCCCAAGTCTCTTATTTTTATAGTGCTACTGCTAGCTCCTCGCTCGAACCGGAAGTCGTTTGAGGTCCGCCATCTTCTAGGCCGTCCCAAGTCTCTTATTTGTGCAGCGAGGAGCTAGCGCTAGGAGCTAGCAGCAAGCTTTAAGCAGCTACGAGCTAGGATGGTCGAGAGCTTCCTATCCGGAAGAGTTTTTCATCTGAACGCCATGACGTATAAATACCCGCCCCCTACATCTGGCTCATTTGAACGAGATGGCGGAGAACATTTGAACGAGATGGCGGAGAAACAGCGCAAGTGTACCCGTTACATGCATTCTTTGCAATGAAAAGCTGTAATCCACATGCCTACGTGACTACAAAGAGTAACGTTAATGATATTTCGTGCAAGACTGTCATGTTGTAATTAAGTTTGTTTCATTCACAACCCGTTGCGTTGTTCAGCGGACTGTCGGTGATGTGTGGCTGTTAAATGTGCAGCTGCTCATGTCCAGAACCACACGTGTTGATATAACAACAGGCACACACACACACGAACACACACACACACACACACACACAAACACATTTGCCCATCATTAATTGTCCTGCATGTAATGTGAGTGGAATGTTTAATAGCTTGTAGGTAATATTAATTAGCCTATTAATATTAATATTAATTAATATTATTACTTTCATTAATGTTGTTGTAAGATACTGTCATTACCGTCTGTCCTGCATCTCTCTCTCTCTCTCTCTCTCTCTCTCTCTCTCTCTCTCTCTCTCTCTCTCTCTCTCTCT
>NC_065512.1:2495499-2502606 GCF_006386435.1 Epinephelus moara
TGACATTAGAAAGTGTCACATTTATCTTGCAAGTGTACTCTTCTTCAACGTTTGCTTTACTTCCTGGATTTTTCCCACATGGAAATTCTGACCAATCAAGAGCAGCTTTCTCACACAAGGCATTTGATCTGGTCCTCTTGTAAATGCTGCCGTGAGAACAAGAACCAACTCTAGGCAATTATACAACTTTGTGACAACACGAGTCCCTGATTCAGACCAGAGGAGACAACTCTAGGGCTGAGCTCCCTAAAAGTGAATTATTTTAACAGCATTTGTATAGGAATGATTCTGTCCCAAGCTTTTTTTATCCATATAAGAAGTTCATCACTATAAACATGATAACTGTAAGCTGTTTCCACTGTAGTCCTAAATTCTTACCATGATTTAGCCATGAGACATGACAGACGATACGTTGGTCCCTGACCAGTCAACCTGTGTGATATCACTGACAAGGAAGTTCTAGGGTCCAACTTCTGGGAACAAGAACAGTCCATGACATCTAAAGCATTATGTGGCTCTCATTCCTTTTGAAAAGCCTAAAGAAAGAAAGACAAAATTACTGCGTGTTCCTCTGTGTCACAGTTGATACCATCGACACCAACATAATTGTGTGATCCTGTTGGTCAACGCCACGAAACACGTGGAATTTGTCATACTCTGTGAGAGAAGTAGATGTCTTTTTGTCGGGACAACGTGAGGTGTCACAGATGCAGCGTCAGGTGTTGTCCACTACAAGGTCCCCAGTCCCTGAAAAATGGACATAACCTCTGTATTCTGTTGGTTTCAATAGTAAGCTGCTGAGTAAGGGGGTCCTCTGAGGGGGAGGGGTCACCGATCCTTTACGTTTGGTCAGGTATAAAAGGAAAGGGTTAAACAGGGAAGGAAGGCAGTTCAGGAGCAGCACAGCACATCTACAGCTAACATGAGCAACACCAGCATGAACATGAGGGGCAAGGTATACAGAAATTACTTTTTATAATGAGCAGAAATGAGATGTTCATCTTGCTGCTTTTTTTTTACTAACAAATTCACTTTTTTCAGATCACCTTCTACGAGGAGAGGAACTTCCAGGGCCGCTCCTATGAGTGCATGAGCGACTGCTCTGACATGACCTCCTACCTGAGCAGGTGTCACTCCTGCAGGGTGGATAGTGGCTGCTTCATGGTCTACGACCGCCCCAACTACATGGGAAACCAGTACTTCATGAGGAGGGGCGAGTACTCCGACTACATGAGCATGATGGGAATGAGGGACTGCATCAGGTCTTGCCGTATGATCCCCATGGTAGGTAGAAAACAGCATCCGTCATACTATAGTTTTACTGCAGGTAATAACGCGCACAAACTTGATACTAGCCTATTCATTTGTTCTCTATAAAAACAGCACAGAGGCCAGTTCAGGATGAAGATCTACGAGAGGGAGAACTTCGGAGGTCAGATGAACGAGCTGATGGACGACTGTGACAACATCATGGACCGCTATCGTATGAATGACTGCATGTCCTGCAACGTGATGGACGGCCACTGGCTGATGTACGAGCAGCCCCACTACAGAGGCAAGATGATGTACCTGAGGCCCGGAGAGTACAGGAGCTTCAGGGAGATGGGCATGAGCGGCCAGAGGTTCATGAGCATGAGGCGTATCATGGATTCCTGCATGTAAATGTTCACTGAATGTTTCACTAAATAAACACTTTCTATGGTACTTTAACTCTTGTCAAGCTCATTACCTATCTGCCACAGTGAAGTATTATACTGTATTATACCAGATATATGCACTGGGTCATGAAGTTACATTTTTGAAAATTTTCTTGATAGCACACGACTGTTACCTGCACATTTGAACCCAAAACTGTTTTAAATACGATGAGGAATTTGGCTCTACATTTTACTGAAAACCCATCAAACAAAGGCTGAGCATTGTCCTGGAAAGTAGTTAATATTCTGGGTGTAACGAGTCGTAAACATTACAAACTATGGATAATCAAACATTGAACAATGAAATCCAAAGTCGGCTGATATATTTTCAAAGCAAAGTACAAACTGTATTTACTATTCTATACACAAAAGGCATTTAAATCGTCATTGTCTACAACGGAAAGGTTACTAGGGATGCATGATACTGGACTTTTTTGCCGATAAATAACAACTCATTTAACCGACGATCAATACCAATATCAATATATCCACTTTTTCACACCTAATTGTAGTGATTATCAAGTCAGTACTTTTCAGCGTATGTGATATTCATTCATTGTGCAAAATTAAAAAAAGAAAAAAAGAAGCATGTTGGCTGATTCTGATCATTCATTTTAAAGCCAATATCGGCCGATACCGATGATGTGCCATTATTATCCTGCATCCCTACAGGTTATAAAGGAAGATTCAAAATTTCTTGTAATTTAAAAAACAATCTTAAACAAACAGCGGATTCAGTAGCTAAATAGCCTACTTACGAGTGTTGCTGATCAATGCCAGAACACTACATTATTGCATACTGTTAGTGGCGGCTAAAGTAGTTAAAGGTCTGGAACCCATTGTGACCATCTAGAGTATGAAACATGAAGGACATTCGGACTTTAAAACACATCTAATCAGAGATGCAATTGCAGTGATATAGCTAACAGTGGTCACTTGAGCTAGCTTGTATTAGCTAGCTGGGTGTATATAGCACATGTCCCCACCAGCTAACGTTATCTTTCGTTAGCTGTTAGCTAGTTTAGCTCATGTTAGCTAACACGCTACAACTGTGGTGTTCTCATTTTATTTTCTCTAGTGGATGTTATCTGCTTATCTGGTTATCGTGAGCACTCGTTTTGGGTTAAAGTGGAAGAGCCTGGAGCTCCCACCCGTGGTCCTGGGAAGGGCTCGAGACTTGGGATCCACTCACCTATGGTCCCGCCCGGCCTGACCTCCGCGGCCCTGGACGGATGCTCAAGTGTGGGTGAGAGGAGCGGAGAGGAGCGCGGAGGTCAAATAGTGAAGTTTAAGGATGCCTTCGGTATGTTGTTAATGTGATTTTATGGGCAATTTGTCAGTCGAGGTCTCCTCCTCTGCAAAGCAAACTGACCCGGTGGCTACAGGTAATAGCGCAGTTTTGAAACCACTGTTTTTCCGACATGAAGGACTGATTGTTGAGCTGCTGTTAACAGTTAACGGAGTTAACGCTGGATCCCGTTATTTAACCGTTTCAACACTAAATTAAGCAGAGTGACGGACACAAAGCCTTCAATCTGGCTAAAAGACAGCTGAAATGCTGAAAAAAAATTACAGTGGTGAAGTTGGGATTTGTCTCTTGAAGTAATGTGCTCATCGTCTTTTCTGTGTCTTGCAGGCTGCCAGGAGAAGCGGACTGGCCGTCAGATATTGTTTGTGGAAATTTGAAAATAAAGTTTGTCAAATTGACTTTTGTCTCTTCATTGTGCACACTTACACACGAAATAGGGTAACAGTCAGCTATTTTTGAATGTTAGCATTAATTTCTCACATTGACTGGTGAAATATTTGTAGTTTGAAAGGTCCGACCTAAATGAATAAAGGTCGTAGTTAACGAAGCATATGAATATTAATGAAGGAGCGCCCACTGAGCGCGGCTTCTTTTATTGATCGTTTGAACGTCGTGTGGTGGTCATTTTCGATTAAAGGCTCAGCGACATATTGGCAATGAACAAATGCTCTCCCTGCTACGTCTTAACAATCTAAACTTGATACATCAGGCCGACGTCGGCCAGATGTATGTGTGCTATCTGGGATACACCACCAACAGCAAGTGCAAGCTTAAGATTACTTTGCAGTTAAAGTCACTTAACTTAAATCCTGGTTAAATACTGATGGATTCAGCAGTTATGGTGCAGTGTTTTGTTCGACAGTGATGAAGCATTGTGAATTTCCTATCACGTTACCTCTTAGTCACGTCTCTAACGGGGTCCTTTAATGTCTGCTGAGGCTCATGTCCACAAGAATGAACAAACAATGGTGTCCACAGCAGTATGTGTGTGTGTGTGTGTGTGTGATACTCTGGAGTTCAGAACAGCCTTAAAAGAGAGGAAATAACATCTGTGACTTTTCCTGTTTCACAGTTCACAGCATCAGCATCACTCCTCATTTGCTTTGCACTTCTGGGCAATGACACGGAACACATCATGGAATTAGCCAAAAAATTCTGATGCTTGTCTTTTTGTCGTGACGTTGTAAGGCGTCCTAGATGTGGCATCAGTAACAATGATACACTACACAATTCAGTACCATCAGTTGTTGCACCTGACACCATTTACACTCCACATCTTTCAAGTCGGACTTTATTATCATGCTGATGTCATGCAGTCTGAATCATAAGTCTTAATTATTTTCTTTTATATTAACATCCACAGGGTTACTTTTTACACATCAGATGCTTATTTTTATGCATCATAAAGTACAGCAGCTACTGTTAGTATTACATTCAGTATTACAGGGTGACAACATTCAACTATTTAGGTTGTCAGTGTAACTCTAATTGAACTGCCCCTGGCATAATGGTGACACACTGAAACAGACATAACCTTAGAGCTGAAAAAAAGGGCTTTGTGTCATCTGGTCAAAAGGGTAAAATTTCTAAAGTCTTCGAGTGCCGGGTCATATGATTATTCACACTGTAACACAGGCCTGTACAGCGCTCTATACCATGTTGCTGGGTCAGGGGTTTAAACAATGGGGGCCCACTGACTGTAGGGTTTGGTAAGGTATAAAAGCAAGGGTTAACCCAAACAGGACAGCAGTGCAGCAGTAGCAACAGCAGCAGCTCATCTACAACTATGTCCACCACTGATATGAGCATGGGCAAGGTAAGCTTCAGGATCAAATTACAAATGTTGTACTTCATACAGAATATACAGTAGACTTGTTAGATTAAATTATGTCAGTGCTTTTACTGTCAACTCAAAGTGTACCGCTTGTTTTCAGATCATCTTCTACGAGGACAGGAACTTCCAGGGTCGCTCCTATGAGTGCATGAGCGACTGCGCCGACATGTCCTCCTACCTGAGCAGGTGCCAGTCCTGCAGGGTGGAGAGCGGCTGCTTCATGGTCTACGACCGCCCCAACTTCATGGGAAACCAGTACTTCATGAGGAGGGGCGAGTACGCTGACTACATGAGCATGATGGGAATGAGCGGTGGTATCAGGTCTTGCCGTATGATCCCCATGGTAGGTAGAAAACACACCTCAAAACTGTGATCTTTGAGTAACAAAACATTTCAAATAAGATAAAACATTCGTTTCTTGTTTCTGCTAAACAGCACAGAGGCCAGTTCAGGATGAGGATCTACGAGAGGGAGAACTTCGGTGGTCAGATGCATGAGCTGATGGACGACTGCGACAACATCATGGACCGTTACCGTATGAATGACTGCATGTCCTGCAACGTGATGGACGGCCACTGGCTGATGTACGAGCAGCCCCACTACAGAGGCAGGATGATGTACCTGAGGCCCGGAGAGTACAGGAGCTTCAGGGACATGGGCATGAGCGGCCAGAGGTTCATGAGCATGAGGCGTATCATCGACATGTGCTAGACATTTTCATTTTGAAATTAAAAAAATGAAAACATGAAATAAGATCTTTGTTCCTGGTCTTCCATTGTTTACAAAAAAAATGTTGATTCTGTGTGATACACTAAATATACCATGAGGATTACTAAACAACATTAAAATGTGAAGAGGTGCCCGACAAAGCATGTTCACATTACAGATTTTTTTTATTTTTTGTCACTTTCAGCTGTTTATAAAAAGAATGATAAATAAATGACACACACATTACTTACATTACCACATCAACATTAATGAGCACAGTCTGAAACAAAAAATGTAAAAAAATAAAAATTAAAAAAAAAGGGTACTGTGCATAAAACACAATTTAGAATTATAGCTGCTGCGCAGTGATGGGTCGGGTCCGGGCATTTTTAGGCAATTCTGAGCAACAAGCAGAAGAATTGGAAGACATTTAGGAATTTAGCAACACAATCTGCCTTTTGCATCAGCTGAGGCTTGAACTCACAACCTCTGAGACTAAGAATCAATTTCTATCTCACTGAGCTAATTAGTCAGTGACAATTCATGTGTAGCTTCACAAATTGACTAAGCCAGACGTGCAGGTTTAGCAGCCGTCCATGCATGGAAAAGCAGATTTCAAACCACTGTAAAAAATTCAGTTATCGAAGCAGCTTAGCTGCCCGGACCCTAAATATTTTACAGAAGCATCAAAAATGTCATTCTTATTCTTATGGACCATCATGTCATGTAGGTATTTATAAACTAACCTGAAGCAGCAGTTGTCAGACCAGCGACAGTTTGAATGAGGCTGTGTTCAATACTATACAATATTAGCTATTATTATTGTTTTATTTTCATTTATCTAACCAGAAAAAAACTGTGATTAAAATCTCTTTTCAAGACGGCACCATCAAATGCAATAAATACAGTATATAAAAGGTTACACACTCTGCAGAGTGACTGACAGTTTCCGTGATTATGTACAGCATACCATACCATGACTTAGTGTTACGCCCTGGTCTAGGGGTGTGGGTGCGTAACATAAGGACACACAGAAACACGAGAGTAAATGTACAAGTGAGCAATTTATTGCTACACACTCCAAAAACACACTGTACAATATCGCACACAAAATGGAGCCAAAAGACGTCAGGGTGAGCCCAGGCCAAAACAACAAACAAAAAGCAACCTGTCTACCAACCGGCGAAATAACTAATTCCTAACAAAAACAAGAGAAACAAAAATACAATACTAGGCCTAACTCCCTTGGCTAATGATAAACATGAGAAAACAGGTATAACAGAAATAGCAGCTCACCCCTACGCTCCGTGCAAACAATAATATGTGACAATGACTATTTACAATATACACAAACGACTCAGTTGGCCCTAAGGCGCTGGTCTTAACAAAAGAATGAATTATTTAGCAAGCAAGCTAAATAATCACACGTGGATCACACAACAAAGTACTTACCAATTACAAAACCAGAGAACGATACAATGTGCTGCTGCCATGTACGAGAGAGACCGCGGCTTCCGTGTGGCCGGCATTATGAAGGCCGAGCCCCTTGCTCCACCAAT
>NC_065512.1:2503393-2535323 GCF_006386435.1 Epinephelus moara
TGGCATCCTCCCATGACCCTCTACCACTGTGCCAAATTTCACATGGATTGACCAAGTCAGTGAGGAGAAAAACATGGAACAGACAGACAGTTTTCATCATTATATAGTAAGATAAAATAAATAGTGAAGGTTGCCATAAGTCAAACAGGTGTTCGCTGCAGCCTTCATAGAATTCATGCACACGTTCAGCAAATTTATGAACACTTTAGATCACTGATGGTCAAGGTTACATTATTGTTACTAGCTGAAACAGCAGAGGGTCTATGTGTGTGGTCACGCCAAAATGTGGTCCTGGGGACACGCAGGATGCGTTCTGATCACTAACACCGGAGCGTACTCTGGCACAAACTGGACCATTTGTAAATTCGGAGCAGTATTGGAATGTACGGTTCAGTTATCCCAGGGGTCAGCAACCTTTATTACCAGAAACAAATCAGTTAAATCTGTCTGTCTCACTCAGTGTAAAAGTCCACGGTACAGGCAGGCAGTCCAAAAATATATCCGAGGCTCTTTGACTGTAGTTAAAAATCCTTTACTAATACATGGACAAGCCAACGTGTTTTTTAAATTTCTTGTAGGCCATTTAGGTTACACATTTTTACAGTTGTATAAAGTAAGACTCACTTTAGGCCGACAACAATGGTAAAAAATAAAAAAATAAAAAAATGTTCAAAAATAACCGTGATTCAATTCCATGGAGCCAAATTCATGGTCAGAGCCACAGGTAACTGGAGGAGGGGTCAAAGAGCCACATGTGGCTCCAGAGACGCACGTCGCCGACCCCTGGGTTATCCAGACAGAGCGCCGAGCGGAGTGAATGTGTGATTAACTTAACCGTTCGTTAATACATGTAGAAACAGAACGCTCTGTTTCTTTGGGCTCTCATTTTAGTGTAGAGCGTCAGACTGGGTTAATGAACACACCTGCACTGTAGCGTGAACTACCACAGAAGCTAGTAGAGCAGTTTGCTGAGTGTTTACACACATACTTTGTCACTGTGATAGCGTCACAATTGTGTAAGATGCAGTCACCAAACTCTACAGGTGTGTCGCTGAGATCACAAAATGGCTGCGTTTGAAAATAGGTGTTGGCTGAGCGACAAAGTTAGAAGTAGGGGGGGCGGATAGGGTGTCACCACTGGTCCCCCCTCTTTACACCCCTGGCTCACACTTTGTTTTAAGAGCAGATCACTGTATCTCAGCTGGTGTGATCCTAATGCAAGATGGTTTCTAGTTTGAAACAGTTTTTAGTGTCAGTCCAGCATGAACATTTATGACACAGTAAAACCATAAAGATGATTCAAATGTACTTTATATCTTATTTTAAGGATGTCGTGTCTGAACTGAAAAGAGTTTAATCACCCTGATGATGCTCAAAGTGATCACAAAGACACAGACGCCATTTGATCTAGAACGATAGAGCCCGAGAGAGGATGCATAATAACCCTTTCCCATCAGCATTCACAAACAGAGGAGCCAACATTGCATGCTGCTGACTCATGGCTTCCATACAATGGTGCCATCGATTGTTTGGATGTCACGTTAGGTATAAAAAAGGCTTAAATCCAGGATAGGATTGCTATAGCATCACTCAATGTATCAGCCACCATGCACGGCAAGGTGAGTGTATCATGGGCATTTTACAACCAGTGTATCTTTTGCTTTCACACATTCAGTTCTTTGCTTGATTGTGATTATATGAAGTACAGTGTTGTGCAAAGACAGGCTGCATTGGTGCATCTTTTTTTAGATTCTGTAATGATAACCAGTCATCATGATGTGTGGGACTGAACTCTGGCTGCTCTGTTGGATTCTAGATCATCTTCTACGAGGACAAGAACTTCCAGGGTCGCTCCTATGAGACCAGCAGCGACTGCGCTGACATGGCCTCCCACCTGAGCAGGTGTCACTCCTGCAGGGTGGAGAGCGGCTGCTTCATGGTCTACGACCAGCCCAACTACATGGGAAACCAGTACTTCATGAGGAGGGGCGAGTACTCTGACTACCAGAGGATGATGGGTTTCGGTGACTGCATCAGGTCCTGCCGTAGTATCCCTATGGTATGACTTCTATATGATGAGATTCAGATGCTAATGAGAGCCAAGTTTCTTAAGAAATAACTAATTACATGTCTGTTAACAGCACAAAGGAGCCTACAGAGTGAGGCTCTATGAGAGGGAGAACTTCGGAGGTCAGATGTACGAGCTGCAGGACGACTGCGACAACATCCAGGACCGCTACCACATGTCCGACTGCCAGTCCTGCAACGTGATGGACGGCCACTGGCTGATGTACGAGCAGCCCCACTACAGAGGCAGGATGATGTACCTGAGGCCCGGCGAGTACAGGAGCTTCAGGGACATGGGATACGATGGAAGTAGATTCAGCTCCATCAGACGCATCACTGACTCCTGTTAACCTCCATGATGAATCGGTTTTAAAACAAAACTAAAATAAAACTTTTTCCATATTCAACATGGTGTACAGGATTGTTATTGTTGCTCATCTATTCATTTGTGTTATTTGAATACAATCTTTTAATAGGCAACAGAAAAAGGTAATAGATAATAGATAGTTGTTGTTGCTCACTGACTGGTTCTGTTATTGACTGCTCTATATGATGATTTATCAGAGGACAAAATGGGAAAATGCCTCTATTTTTCTTCTGTAGATTAAAGTTAAAATATAATGCATTTTAAAACTTACTTTTAAATTAAAGTACTAGTTTAAGTAGATTAAAAAATGCACTTGTGGAAACACTAGTGAAAAATGTACTGCACATATTGTTACTGACTTTAAAAAGTTTAAAAGTGTAGCTTTCAGTATGACAGTACTGGGTCAGAGATGTCAGAGGTTGTTTTTCCACTCATCATATCACATGCAGTGTGACAGTACCACTCAGGGAGGAGTAAATAAGTCGGTGCACAGTTTCCTTTGTCGTGTAGCATTTTATTATTTCTGCTGATGCTGTTGTTGAAGGCACAGTCCATGAGCGGTGTGCAGCACACATTCCATTATAACATCAGAGAGCACACAGACGTGTGGATTAACGATTGAATGAAGACCGTGTGTACTCCATTCAAATGGTGATGTGCACTTTACATGAACTGGGGGTTTAAATTGACGTCAATATCAGAGAGGCGGGTACGTATAGTACAGTATTCAGTCACCTCTCACTCACTGTTATCCTTACCATAATCATCATTTTGGGGGAATGTCAATAGAAATCAAACTGGACAGTCTTGGAGTCTTCACAGTTACTAATCTATTGTTGTTTCAGATCCTTTGACTTATGAACTCATTATTATTATTCCAAGCATCATTTAGCCAAACAAGGAATCTGATTACATTTGTCAGTTTTCTGGGTTTTACCACATCACATGCAGTTCTGAATAATAACAGCTGCCGTTATCTGACACCTCTTCACTGAGCCTGTCAGGTATAGCTGCTCGGTCAGCGGACTTTGACGTCTGGCTTTGTCTGTTATTGACATTTTGTTTCACAGGAAATGTACAGTTTGCATACAGTCTCTTTCAAAATAAAAGCTCTACGTCAGTACAACACCGCATATTGACTTTTTTTTTCCTTCAACAGCACACACACACACATGGTTATGTTTAGCCAAGAAAAGCACAGTAACACAGTGTTTACCAGGCTTTATGTCTTGTATGTTTCCCTTTGCAGGTGTGTCTGCAGGTAGAGACTGGCAGAGCTAATTAACCTGATGTCTTGCACCTGTGCAGGGTGGGTCGCAGTTATTTAGGCTGGTTCCTCTTTTTCTCTCACATCACTATCTCCCCCCTTGGTTTGGGCTTCCTCTCACACCTGGGCTCACACCTGTGTAGTAATGATGCTGTTTAATCAGCAGCTTGATACGTCACACCTGTCAGGTGGATGGATTACCTTGTAAAAGGAGAAGTGCTCACTAACATGGATTTTAACAAATTTGGGACCAAAATTTGAGAGAAATACATTTATTGAGGTCACTTAAAAAAACAAATTAAATATTTAACTAAAAACTGTGAAAAATTAAAGCCAAAAAAACAGTGTTGCATTTAAATTTTTGATCAATGTACATTGAACACTGCCTCTGGCTTACAGACTACAGATTAATTTATCATGATGCTTCTGTTTTAGGCCTTGTTTACACGGATACAGATACAAATAAAAATGGATTTTTATTGATCCTGTATAAAAAAAAAAATCCGAGTTTACATGATCAGTTGTGAAAACGATGTCCCTGTTTACATGAAAACGCAAAAGCTTTTTGCTGCAGTTAGCAAGCCAGGCCAGTAGGTGGCGATACGCCATATGTCAAACACCAAAGAAGAACGTTGATTTGCTTTCCTCTTGACACTAGTGATAAAAACAATGATAAACTACATTTCAACGTTATGTAGCATAGTTAGCTGCTGTGCACTTACTAATATTGGGCACAGCAGACGTCTTTGTGCGCCGATGTAGCGGTGATGTTGATGCAGCAGTGCTAAGTTCATTTGTTAGCTCGTAAGTAGTCCCAAAAGTGCTAACAAAACGTAAACAACCCAACATATATCTGCCATTGTTGTTGTGGTTACCGAGCGCCTAACTGGGTTGCAAAGCCGTTTTTGAAAATCTCCGCTTTCATCGAGAAAAACGCCGGTTACGTGTTAATGATAGGTACAAATGCAAAGATAAATACCTGTTTTCAGAAATATACAGAACCGTATAAAGAGGCCCTTAGTGTCAAATAAAATGTTGTTTAAGTTACTTTAAATCTTGTTTGGTCTCCGTCTTTGTTCAGTTCACTGAGCTTGGGCTGTGACGATAGCAACTAGAGGCCTTCTTAATCCATAGAGGTTCATTCTGTCTAAGTGTTAAATTGGTGTTTTTGTTTTCTTTTATATCGGACATGATAAGGTTTGTTTTGACAGGTGTCTTCCTTCTTCTTCAGACACGTCACCAGATGTCATTGGTGACGTGCCTTATATCAGCTGATGTTTCGGAGGCGCAGTCGCCCTGTCAAATTTAACAGGGGCACTGCGCGTCCTGCTGTCAGATCGCTCCTCGTGGACGGCGCTCCAGGTATGTGACAGCGTATATGCTCCCTCATCCTGGTTCATCGTCCTGTGGGCCTGCCTCCTTATCTCCACTGCCTCCATGATCCAGCATTGGAAACGATTATCTTCTGTGCGGATGACTCTGGCTTCCTCCCAGTTCATTATGTGGTTCTCTCTTTTGCAGTGATCGGTAATGGCTGACTTCAGAGGCCATCTTGAGGGATCACACAGTGACATGAGATTAGTTTGGTGAAGTGGGTGAACGGTGCCTGATTTATTTGTAAATTATGCCCTGGATTGCACAGGATCAGACTGGGATTGAGTGATCCGTGACTTAAAAAAATTGTGGGTCAATGTGGGCATAAAGTACTAATCCCCACCCCCGACATACAAAACCTGAGCTCGGATCACACCCATCCTCCAACTCGGCCTTCATTGTGATCTGAACTACACACCTGTGTAGTTTCTTGACTGCATCTTGCACAGTTGTGACACTATCGCAGCAACAGAATCTGTCCACAGGCAGATAAAAATATACATCTGGCAAAATACTCAAAAACTTTTATGTGGTAGTTCCCACTACAACAGGTGTCTCCAGGACCAAATGTATCCATGATGGCACACACACAATCACAAACAAAAAGTTGCCTGTCAACTCACAACTGCGTTAGAGAGACACAATATTTTTGACAAGTTTCAGTCAGGGTTTAGGGAACAGCACTCGACTGAAACTGTACTTCTGAGAGTTTCAAGTGATATTTTAATGTCCTCTGACGGAGGTGACTGTTTTGCGTTCATACCTCTGGACCTCAGATCTTCATAAACAGGTTGCGTGATTGCGTTGGCATATCAGCTGAAGCATTAGACTGGTTTCCTTCATATCTCTCTGACAGGAGTTTCTCACTCTGTATTGGTGACTTTGTATCTGATTCCTCCCCAGTGTCCTGTGGTGTCCAGCAGGGCTCACTTCTTGGGCCTCTGTTATTCTCTCTATAACTTGTGTGCACCAGATCTGTATTTTATTCATGTTTTGCATATTGTTGTTGTGTATTGTGAATTTTCTTTTGGGGGAGGGGTGGGTGGGGTGGTGGGGGGGGGGCGCTTTCTTACTTACACAAGTCAGGTTTCCAACCATATGTAGCACAAATTCTAATTTTCAGTTTTAGAGAAAATCAGCAAAAGAAAATAGGAATTTATGTGCTTTCCGTCCACTACTAGTATGCAAATATAAGAGCTGGTATATTAAGATAAGCAGGAGGTGGTGCTAATTCTCCAGTCAGGGATCTGCAGACGAGGGGCAACAAAATGACACATGAGAGCACACTGGACAGTGGAAATAGAGAGTTTAGTTTTAAGCAAGTGGTGTTACAGCTCTGTCCTCTTGAAAGATTTGTACAAACAGCTCTGTGTGCGTACAGGGTTGTGCATAAGGGTCGAAACTGTCCAGTGTTTTAATGAAAGCAATGAATAACAGCTTTTTAACTTAATTCTAGTGCATTTGTTCCTGCTCCACGCATGAGTGCCTAAAGTTCTTTTTTCTCAAGAGTAGACTGATAGAGACAGTCCTCGAAAACAACACCACCTCACTCTCCATGTTAAAAGTGAGCTGGAGACGTCATTATTTAGACACTTCATTAGTTTGTTGGGTGACACAGTGGTGCAGCTGTTTGCACTGTCACCTCACGCAAGAGGGTTGTGGGTACAAATCCATGGGCCAGCTGGGGCCCTTCTGTGTGGAGTTTGCATGTTCTCGTTTCTTTAGTTTAACAGGTGACTCTAAATTGTCTGTAGGTGTGAGTGTAAGTGTGAACTGTTGTCTGTCTCTGTGTGTGTGTCAGCCCTGTGATCCAGGGTGAACGCTGCCTCTCGCCCAGTGACAGTTGTGACAGGCTCCAGCACACCTGGGACCCCTAACATGAATGAATAAATGAATGCATTTAATTGCATTTGAGATTTTCAAAATTATGGCATTCCCACTTAATTGTTTTTATGCACATATTGAAAATGCAGATAAAAACAGGTGGATGGAATCACACTGACATTTGACAGCTTCTGAACTCAACATAGTTTCAGGGTCACAGCCATGACCCTGGGGTCTTTTACTTGTGTCAACCTGTGTGTTCCTGTGTGTGTCTGTGGTCTTCCTCTGCTCCTCTGCTCCCTCCTGGCTCCTGATTACTGCTGATTACCCACACCTGCCCCTCATCAAGCTCCAGTAGATCTACTCCAGTCATTTATCCACTCATCACCAAATCACTCACTCAGCTGCAGCAGTACTAACTTGTTCAAGTCTACATGTTGTTTTTCCCACCTGGCCTAATCCTGTTCCCCTCTGCTCCAGGATCATCTTCTCTGGTTGGCCTCCTTATTTGCCTGCCTGTGCCCCCTCTGCAAATCCCTCAGCCCCTCTAAGTAACCACCCTGCTCCCCCCAGGCCTCGTCTCAACCTCTTCAGCCATCACACAACACTCCCTGCCCTCTGACCTCCACCATCTCCTCCTCATCCTCACCTCCACTCTGTGACCAAATAATAAATCCTGTTATTTCTGAACGTTACCTGAGTCTGTCTCCAGGTCTGTCCATGCCACATCAGAACACACACACCCTGGATGACCACACATTTATCACATCTCTAGTATTACAGGTTTTTTTTAGCTGAGATAAAAATGAAAGTGTTACTGTAGTTCTTCGTCAGCACAGGAATGTTTGGTGATTTCAAATACATGTCCCTCATATGTGAGAGGTATCTTGTGATGAAAGTTGTACCTGTGGCCAGTGGGGTTTTAGGGCAGTGGTTCCCAACTGGTGGGTCGTGGTCCAAAAGTGGGACTGTGTCAAGTTTGTCAAAAACACACATTATTTTTAAGTACAGTGAATTTCTGTCACAGAGCATGAAGCGCATGTAGATTTCTTTCAGATAAAAAGTATTTATACTTTTGTCAGATCTTTGTACTGAAGTTTTACAGAGATTGCAAACTGGAAATCATTTTACTGAACAAGAGTAGAACAGTAAAATTAGGTGAGGTCGGCAGAGAGTTGACCAATGTGCTGTACAATAAATAAATATATCTCTCTCAAAATATAAAGTGTGCAAAAGGAGATAAAGTAGTAAGATCTGAAAATAACATATGAAAGATAAAACAGAAACCTTAAGAACAATCAAAGGCCTTAGAAAACATGTCAGTCTTCAGCTCAGATTTAAACGTGTCTACAGAGGAGGAGCACTTCACTGAAATTTGGGGCGGCTACTGGAAACACACGATCGCCTTCCCCCTTAGTCTGGATCTTGGGACTGCCAGGAGCAGCAGGTCTGAGGATCTGAGAGGTCTTGGGTTGGAAAAGAGGCGAAGGAGCTCAGAGATGGATTTGGGTACCAGGCCATGTAAGGCTTTAAAGACAAACAGAAGGCCTTAAACTCAGACCTTTACTTTACTGGTAACCAGTGCAGGGACGCCAATACAGGTGGGATGTGGTCTGTTTTCTGTGTCCCAGTTGGAAGTCTAGCAGCAGTGTTCTGTACCAACTGCAAGCAAGATAAGGGTGACTGGTTTATTCCCACATACAGAACATTACAGTGATCCAAACCAGAGGAAGTTAGGGCACTGCTGATGAAAAAAAGATAAATAGAAAATATCATAAAATATCATAAAAATAGATAAATAAATATAATAATAATAAAATCAATAAAAACATAAACACTAAATAAATAGGAACACAAACAGCAACAATAAATAAATAAATAAATAAAAATAATGAATATAATTAAAAAATAAATACAATAAAGTTACAGAAAATCTAATAAAAATAATGAAACAAAATATAATAAAATATGATTAAAAAAAATTAATAAATAGGAACACAACCAGCAACAATAAATAAATAAAAATAACATAAATAGAAAGGAAAAAGACATTAGAAAAACATAATTTACATTGGGGGAACTGCACAACAGACATGTTATGTTAAGTCTTTCATTGCATACTGTAGATTACATTCACTTTGTCAGGTTGTGATTATGTTATGTCCAACATATAACATAAATCCTCACCCCTAAGTTATGTCATTTTTTCTAAAGTCAACTTTTATTCTGCCTCAGCAGGTCGTGCATTTGTTCACAGCCATGAACCCTATCTTTAGGGGAGAAAACCTTGTGCTGTGTTGTTCCAGCCACGAGATTAAAGGTAACCTGTGTAATGAGCCTTTAGAGGCAGGTGTGTTTGTGGTAAACACGCTCAGCAGCACAGACAATACAAAGTGGGGCCTCCTGTCACAAATGCAACCACCGCAATTCACGATCTGTTGAAGGTCACTTTGAATTGAACCGAACACGGGGGCCTCTGCTCCATGTTGCTCTGTCAGGAGTTTGAACAATGGGGTCATGTATCCTGTGTGTGGGAGGTCAGGTATAAAAGCAACAGGGGGACATCGAGAAAAGTGTGCAGTCCCCTTGAGCCAAAACAGTAGTAACTGTAACCATGACCATGGGCAAGGTGTGTACAGCTTTCGATTTCTATTATTTATAACATAATTATGACCATGCTTAAAAAAAAAAAAAAAAAAACCTTATTCAGTATGATGGTTTCTTTTCCAGATCATCTTCTACGAGGACAGGAACTTCCAGGGTCGTTCCTATGAGACCAGCAGCGATTGCGCTGACATGACCTCCTACCTGAGCAGGTGTCACTCCTGCAGGGTGGAGAGCGGCTGCTTCATGGTCTACGACCGCCCCAACTACATGGGAAACCAGTACTTTGTCAGGAGGGGAGAGTACTCTGACTACCAGCGCATGGGCATGAGTGATTGCATCAGGTCTTGCCGCATGATCCCCATGGTACACTAACTCCTGTTAAATTTAAATCAAACCTTTCATAAAAATCATTCCAGTATTTTAATGTAATAATCTAAATCACTCATTTCACGTTACAGCACAGAGGCCAGTTCAGGATGAGGATCTACGAGAGGGAGAACTTCGGAGGTCAGATGCATGAGCTGATGGACGACTGCGACAACATGCAGGACCGTTACCGTATGAACGACTGCATGTCCTGCAACGTGATGGACGGCCACTGGCTGATGTACGAGCAGCCCCAGTACAGAGGCAGGATGATGTACCTGAGGCCCGGCGAGTACAGGAGCTTCAGGGACATGGGCATGAGCGGCACCAGGTTCATGAGCATGAGGCGTATCATGGATTCCTGTTATTAGAGCACCGGTGTATAAAAGCAAGATTTTGAATAAAATCTAGTGATTCTCTTTTAAATGAATTCCTCTGTTACTTATTACTGAGTGAAGTTAAACTCACACAACAAAGTACAACTTGACCTCATGTTTAAGAGGTCGACACACGTGCAGGATCTTTGTGTTCAAAAGATTTAATTGAGGTGTTACAGTCACCATCAGATGGCAGCCCTTCTCCATCTTTGAAATATCTCTCAGTGCCATGTTGGGTCTGACAGAACCATTATTTAATAACCCTAATACATATTTAATGCAGAACAGTGCAACATATCCCAACAGGGACGACTAAGAATGCCTAAAAGTTTATCTGTTGATACGATACAGATGTTGTGTTTGTCATCATTCACTTCAGTTTTAATATGAATCAATATGATCAATGTTATCAGGGGAAATTAATTCATAAAACACAAAGTTTCATGAATGATAAGTGCACCCTCACTGGCACTTGGGATCCTCTCTGTGTTCTAAAGTCAGTCCATATCTAAAACATTTAACACTCGCACATCAATTAGAAAAATAAGCATAAAAATTGTGTAAATACTTTTGCTAAATTAACCAGTTTCATACATTTGACACGAAACACATCGTATTATTTTGAGTGTTCAAGGCGGACCATGAGCCTCACTGCACAACTGTGAGGCGGTCACAGCTAAATATTATTAATCAATCAATCATTTCATATAATTGTAACAATATTTGTTCAGAATAAATCATGTCATAGAGAGGCGACAGTAGCTCAGTCCACAGGGACCTGGGTCGGGAACTGGACGATGGCTTACGTCTGGACCAAATATGCAGTGTGGACAGGTGGCTGGAGAGGTGCCAGTTCACCTCCTGGGCACTGCTGAGGTGCCCTTGAGCAAGGCACTGAACCCCAAACTGCTCGGGGTGCCTGTCCATGGGCAGCCCCCTCACTCTGACAGCTCTCCATTTAATGCATGTACGTATAAGTCCAGTTAATACATGCGAGCCTGAGTGTGTTTGACAACAGAGTGAAAATTTTCCCCCAAGTGTACCTTCTTCTTCCTCCTCTTATCGTCATCATCATCATCAGATGGGCCTGATGATCTGTAAGTGCACCAGACTCATGGCAGCAACAAATGATGAGCAACAGATGAGTTTCTCGTCTCCTCACAATGTTGTGTATTTGGTGAAGAGTAAGGACTCACACATGCTTTGACTTAGGTGGCCATAGAGCAGTTTTCCAGTGTCTGCAACAGAACCGTGAGTATTGCATGATATAATAATAATGTTGCACAGATGGAATTAATATTAGGGAACTGTAGATTATGCAGAGTTTACTATATGTCATCCATTAGAATATTTTCCCCAGCCTTTACACAATATATAAACTCATTTATTTTGATATCAGAGAAAAATGTATGCATCCTCAGATATGTGTCATGTTATTTATTATTTTATTGATTGTATATGAACAACGTCACTAGCTATGTTTCCATCCAAAAGTGATTCGAATCATTGGGAAATGCGCATTAAAAGAAATACGAATCCTGTGTGTTTCCATTAAATGAACGGACTTTGGTGAAAACTACAAACTCGTGCGAGTTTTCCGCAGAACCGGAAACAAAACAAGTCTCGCGTTCTTCTTCTTCTACGTTTTTTGGCGGTTGGCAACCAGCTTGTAAATGCATTACCGCCTTCCCGACCCGGAGTGTGGATATCACCATGGAGAGAGGTGCGCTACAGACTTTCCACGTCCACATATGACGTCCAAGGTACGCTGGGTGTGTTGGTTATTGACATTGATGATTAAGTTTATTTTATTAGGATAAACCCCTTGAGGTGAATCACCTCGTTTTCGAGGGGGTCCTAACGTTCTGGGACGCCGTGTCAACTTCAGCCTGTTACATGCATTGTCTGTTTTCAAAATACACTTCTGTTTTCACAGGAAATGTACAGTTTGCATACAGTCTCTTTCAAAGTAAAAGCACTACAATTTAATTCTTGAGCCTGTCTTTTTATTTAACAGCCATTATTGTTTTGAATTTAATATTTATTTTTGTATTCATCTATACTAATGTTTCCTATCTGTGCTACTTTATACTGTCTGATATCTATTTACTGTTTTAATCAGTTATATTTTATAATGTATATGATAACTGTGCAAAGCTCTCAAAACATCGTGATATATTACTGATTAAAGAGCTTGTGGTTTAACCTCCAAATAAAACTGCAGATGATCTGAATGAATTGTTGGCATGTTTACATTTCTCGCCTTGTTTACTTTAAAGATGCTGCAGCGTCGCTAGAGTGGTGAGTCCAGTCTCACTATAACAATAGAAACAAAGCTGCAAATGTGAACAGCTAAATTAATTAATTATTATTTTTTGATGTAAACAAGCAGTATTAGAAAATACTATGAGGTAAGTTTGACCTGTTTTTGAGTTTAGGAGTCACAGCAACCATCAGTGCTGTGTGATGGGATTTTTTAACATTTTAAGGACGAACCACACAAAGAAAGCAAATGCTCGACAAACATGTTTATGAATTACACATCGTTTTTATTCACTGGAGTCAAATACAGGAGTCTAGCACATGTCGGTGATACGCCTCATGCTCATGAACCTGGTGCCGCTCATGCCCATGTCCCTGAAGCTCCTGTACTCGCCGGGCCTCAGGTACATCATCCTGCCTCTGTAGTGGGGCTGCTCGTACATCAGCCAGTGGCCGTCCATCACGTTGCAGGACATGCAGTCATTCATACGGTAACGGTCCATGATGTTGTCACAGTCGTCCATCAGCTCGTTCATCTGACCACCGAAGTTCTCCCTCTCGTAGATCCTCATCCTGAATGGACCTCTGTGCTGTAAGACAGAACAGGGAACATGTGAGTACAGCCACATATGTTAAAGTATATGAGAATTAAAGGGATGTACAGCTGAGGTTTCTTACATAGGGGATCATTCTGCAGGATCTGATGTTGTCGAACATCATGCCCATGCTCATCATACGCTGCATGTCATGGTACTCGCCCCTCCTCATGAAGAACTGCATGCCCATGTAGTTGGGACGCTCGTAGACCATGAAGCAGCCGCTCTCCACCCTGCAGGACTGGCACCTGCTCAGGTAGGAGGACATGTCAGAGCAGTCGCTCATGCACTCATAGGAGCGACCCTGGAAGTTCCTGTCCTCGTAGAAGACGATCTGAAACAGACATTTACGAATCAAACATCAGTGCAAACCTTAACTGTTAGATGTATTTGGCAGTGTAAAAATTATTTGTAGATATGTAACAACACAAGTAAACATCCCATTACCTTGCCCATGATGGTGGTTTAGGTGGTTACCAGTGGATGGTTCAACTTGCTCTGCCAACTCATTGACTCTGGAGCCCTTTTATACAAAAGCCCAGGGGCCATGATGTGTTGTTATTCAAATGTGCAAAGCTGATGAATTAGCAGTATGACTTTTGCTGAACGGGGTCTATAAATGTGTTAACAATGGTTCTCCATCCATCCTTTTCTGGCAGCCGTCATCTGCATTGTCTATTATAAGCATAAGCTTTGTGTGTGTTCTATTCTCAGTCAGAACGTTCTCCACATATGGTCTGACCATCAAAGAACGTGACAGCAGGCAGCGTCCCCGACAAACCCATGAGAAACCCAGAACCTGGACAAATATTCACTAAGTATAAAGAAATAAACAGTGTGACTTTGTATTTTTGTATTTTTCACAGCAGTCTTCCCTCGACTGATAAAAAAATCCTGTCGTGTTAATTGACAGAATGTTGATTATGCAATCTCACGTAAATCATTTTTTATTTAAAAGGCCGTTTGTAGCAACATGTCACATTTAACTTGAGCATAACCATTATTTTTAAAAGAAACACAGACTACAGCCAAACAAGACTCAGCAACTGAACTGCTCATTTCATAGGATTTATAAATCTCCAGAAAGTTAATGAAAAAATAGGGTGTTAAAACAATAATTAATGAAGTACGGTTAGTTATACTATAGATTGTTTGAGAGTAGCGCTAAAGTCTGTTTGACAGTTAACTCTTTTTTTCTAAAGGCTGGACGACACATTAAAAGTCGTCACGTACAAAGTCTTTCAAGTAATTTAAAGTTTATTTATAGAAGAAGTTTGACAGCCAAGATGAGATGAAGTAGCCCTGAGTTTGTGTTAATGTCTCGGTTGATGAAGAATTAAATTATGAATTTATTAAGAATTGTGATTTTAACACATGGAGTATGAAGGATTTATGAACGAGGAGAGAAACTTCTACAAATCAAATGATAAAAATGGATGTGTTAATTATGTATAACGTACCTTAACTCAGCACTGGACGAGGCTGATGTCATAAGCCAAGGCAACTTGATCTGTACAGCACATTTCATACAGCAGGGAAATTCAAACTGCTTTACAGAGCAATGAAATATATAAAACACAATGAAGGATACAGATTTATAGAGTACAGAGACAAAAGATATGATTTAGAATTAGAAAAAAAGATTCAGAAAAATATTGCAAACAGTTGGTGTATGGCTGCAACAAGGTGCAAAGAAAACAGACTTAGATAAACAAATCACGACATACGTGACGCATGACTCAAATGTCCAGTGAGGAGATGAAAAATTCCACTCGTTTCTTTTTCTGCAATCGTTTAATTGCACCTGAATTTTTTTACCTCAATGCGCCGACTGCTAATATTCACGCACGAGTACAGAGTGGACAGAAAGGTGCATTAATTAGCATTTTCTTTTGCTGATTTTCTGGAAATTCATTTTAAACTTTGCAGTTACTTCAGATAAAACACTGGCCAATGAACTGGTTTATTTGGACACTGATCTGATGTTGTCACTGAAATCGTTTGACCAGCCAATAAGTGGACTCAACAACTGGATTATCAAACTGACTTGTGCAGGTTTGGCTAAATGATGAAACACACTAATGCAAATACTGACTGATATGGACGATACCACCAAACTTAAGCTTTGAAATAACTGTTTGTTGTTTTATTTTTATTGTTTTCTTTTTAATAAAAATCACAAAAATAAGATTCAGAGCGAAGTTTTGCTCAAGTGTGACCAAAAAAGTATAAATGTTCTCAAAGAAGTTCCTCAGCCTGCAAGGTGAAAAAAGAAGTCGGTGGTGACACCATTGTTCTGCAGGATTTCTAGCGTAGTGAAGTCGTCTCTCACTAATGAGACATTGACTCTCTCCTGCTTTCACCTGCTTTATTCACTAAAGCATGGACGAGTGATTCCAGCTTTCATTACTTGAGTTACAGTCTTCAATGTGTAATGTTATTTTTCTGTCATTTGTCAGATAAACAGTCCAAACGTAATTTTATAACTGCTCCTAAAAGTAATGGACCGCCTCTAAGTCTGGAATAAAGTGTTGATATGATATGTATCTCTTTCTCTTTCCCCTTCAATCATGATGGGGTACAAACTGGACCGTTCATGAATTCAGAGCGCTGTCGGACTGTACCGTCGTTATTCAGAGCACCACACTCTCAGAGCAGCAGACAGCGCTCTTATTCTAGTGTAGAGCGTCAGATTGGATTTACAAACACACCCTCTGTCTCCCTCCCTCTACAAATAAAAACATTTCTGATGGTAATACATTTGGTAGAGAGCACATAATGACATCATAGAGTCAGGTTTTTGTTGATTTAGCATATTTTCGACCCACAAAAAAATCATAAAACTCCCACTCTACTTTTAGATACAAGAAAATAAATTAAGTCTGAATAATAATGATGCTAAATGATGTTTTTCACGACCAATAAAATATGGGGGAGTGTGTGCAAATGTGTGTAAACTATGTAACAATTTAGTGGTGTATAATATAATGATTTATAATTAATATTGTACAAGTGCGTGAGTCAAAACAAGAATCACAGAAGAAACGATTTTACAAATGTTGCCCTCTTTGATGGGTAGTTTATTGTTTTAGACCAGCTGCAGTGCACTTAGCACCTCTTACTACTCAGTCATTTTAACGCTCATGTTTTTATTTTTTATCATTTTTATTTAACCCTTTTTCAACCAGGTAAATCCTGTTGAGATCAATGATCTCTTTTTCAAGGGAGACCTGGCCGAGACAGCAGCGTACATAAAAGTCACAAACTGAGCATCAGATCTGCAGTCCACACAGTTAAAGTCTTGGCAGCCATTTTATTGTCTTTCTACGGCTCCTTGTATGTCCTCACAGTCGAAGAACGAGGTCACACATCAATCAAAACACATTCACAAAGGAGATTAAAAATTCAACATCTTTAATAAACAAAGTGTTTGATATTTACAGCAAGGCTTCGCTCAATGGCTAAAATTCGGTGACCCTCCTGAAGGAGCCGACGATGGCGCAGGTGGCGCACCAGTCACGGTACCTCCTGTACTCTCCGGGTCTCAGGAAGTACTGTCTGCCTCGGTAGTTGGGGTACTCGTAGAAGATCCAGAAGCCATTCATAACATTACTGGAGTAGACGTGGCGGTGATGGAAACGGTCAGACACACAGGGACAGTCATCCATGAACTCCATCATGTGACCGCTGAAGTCGGGCTTCTCGTAGATACGCAATCTGTAGGAGCCTCGATACTGTGGGACCAAAGGAGAAGATACGTCGTCTGTTACCACGAGCTCATCAAACTTGAGAAGTGTTTACTGACTTACTGAGTCTTTACTGATTAGAAACTTCAAAGCCAAATTCAAAGTGAATCATTTCTTCGGCGGTCTTTCATCGTCTTCTTTGTCACTTACCAGCGGAATCATCCTGCACGAGCGGATACAGCTACTGAAGCCCATCCACCTCTGGTAGTCGGAATACTCCCCCCTCCTCATGAAGTACTGGTGGCCCATGAAGTTGGGTCGCTCATAGATCATGAAGCAGCCGCTCTCCACCCTGATGGAGTTACAGCGGCTGAAGTACGAGTGAAGGTCCGTGCAGTCATTGCTGCACTCATAGCTCCGACCCTGGAAGTTCTTGTCCTCGTAAAAGATAATCTGGTGGAGGGTGAGAGGAAACAGAATTCAGCACAACATAAAACAAACTGGGAGCAGATTAAAAAAGCTGTGTGGCAACTTTCATTGAATGTGAGCAGAGAGGAAAAACAGTACTTACCTTGCCCATGGTCTCCGTTGGAGAGATTCCCCATGTTTTCAGGGCTTTTTATACTACCTCCTCACAAACAAAGTATTGTTATTCAAATTCTAGCATAGTTATAATTGCAGGCTACTGGCACATGTTTACCTTTTTGTTGGAGCACAACATTGGGTCAGAAATATGGATTTGTATTTGAAAAAAGGATAAATAATTAACTGGTTTGGTGTTTTGACACGCATGGACAAAGGAAAGGACTAGTATGGTATCCACACATCCAGCGGACAATGGCTGCAGAACAATATGGAACAGCCCTTTCGCATTAAATATGTTGCATAACAGAGCAGGAAGCCATTCAGTCTCCCTCTACCTGCTCTACCTGAGCAGATCCACTGTATGCAAATAAGTAAGTGTGTACGGAGCTGTTGGTCTGTGAGCTGCACTGGACAGAAGGATTTTATCAGGATTTGAACATTGTTAGGATGTAACCTGTATGTGTGTGTGTGTGTGGGATGCTTTTTACTTCATGTACTAACACCACATTTACCTCCAGCTTCAGGTGTAGTACAGCGTGTTTCCTCAACTGGCAGTTTTGACTTAATGGACTACAATTCCCCTGATGTATCACAGCCATGTTTGACTCTTTGAAGGCTTCCCCAAAAAATATTACAAGGCAAAAGGAGTATGTGGTCTTGAGTTTTGGTTGTGTGTATTGTTTGTGTTTATATACATCTATAATGGAAGATATTCTCCATCATGGTGTCACAGAAAATATTGGTGGTATGGTGCCACACGAGTAAAAACAGAATACATTTATATATGAACAAAGACAGATATCACAACCTTGATATCTGAGGTTCATCTGTGTATTCATTTAATTTATAACTTCAGACTATAGACGTTAAATGTATGGACACACACCTGTATTAGTTATAAAAATCTTATGTTGAAATGTTGTTAGGGTTGTCACTGATGTTTGATATTAATGCAACATATTATTTAGTTAGAAAATAAATAATTGTGATTATTAATTTTCATTATGAAAGTGACATACAGAGAAAACTTTTATGTACAGAGAGAAAAGAAAATGTAGAAATTTGTATGATTGCTTTAAAAAAAAGTTTTTGGACTGTTAAGGATCTTTTTTAAATATATATATATATATTTAATATTAGGTCTTTTTTAAATTATTAAGACAACTTGTAACTTTAAGATTCACTCTGACATTTTTGTCAAAATTGAGTTATTCATACATTAACGTAACATAATGTTACATTACAACATAACATAAGATTAATTTTTTAATCTTTTTATTTGGAAAACAAAAAGGTTCATATTAGTAACTTTGAAGCTCAATATCTCAAAACCGCTCAGACTGCAGAGCGGACCTGACAAATCGAGTTTCGCAAACTGTAAACAGAATATATGACAATGTATGAATATATAAGAATATGATTGTCATAATTTTATAGGTGTATTTTATGGTATATTAAAGTTTTGGTAATTACATGTCAGTCATGATATTAAATTATAATTAATCAAATATGACAATCATCATCTTGAGTTTACTCATTCATTTATTATTTGATGAAACTGTAAGAGTGGGGCTGAACATGTTTTTATGTTGTGCCTCGACAAATATCAATCAATCAATCAATCAATTTTATTTATAAAGCCCAATATCACAAATCAAATATGTGCTCATTCATTTTGTTACATGTCACTTTGAGACAGCGCCTGCATGTTTCCTGCTTCACCAGATCCATCCTGATCTTTTTCTGTTTGTCTCACACTCTGTTATTTTCTGTTGAGTCTGTCCAGACTTATTTTTAACTTTCAGTTCACACTCCGACGTCAGTTTACCGTCCCACACTCTCCAGTCTGTGTTGCTACTCTCTGATCATATGGATAAATCCTGCCCGTATAGAGACCGGCTTATCCCATCAGGGGCGAAAAGTGGGAGAGGGCAACTCATGTATTGTTTGGTATGGAAGCCTAGCATAGAGGAGATTAAACTACACTGTAGGAGCTGACCAGAAGCTGCGGTACATACATTGTTTAGCCAGACAGTAGATTAAAGTCACAGCTGTAACAAACAGCAGCAAGAAGAACTCTGCACTCTCATATTCAAGAGGTGTTTTACAAACTGTCAATAAATCTTTGTTCAGTCATGAGGCTGAGAGGTGTCAGATACACAGAATAAAATGTGAATGTTTTTCATGAAGCAGTTGACATTTATTGGTAAAACAGACAATTAAACTCAAGGAAAGATGCACTGAAGCGAACTTCAGAAGTCTGTGATTCTTCTGATGGAGCCAACTCTCGGGCTGACTCCTCCCCAGTCGCTGTATCTCCGGTACTCTCCCGGCCTCAGGTAGTACGCTCTGCCCTTGTAGTTGGGTTGGTCGTACAGCAGCCAGTGGCCGTCCATCACGTTACAGGAGTTAAATTCAGACATGCTAAGGCGGTCCTGGACGTCTGGGCAGTCTTCCATCAGCTCGTGCATCTGGCCAGACATGTCGAAGTTTTCGTAAAGTCTCATCCTGAAGGAGCCTCGGTGCTGTCACAGGAAGGAAACATCTGTTACAATGTGCAGCACAATAATAATATGTAATATGGTATTTTATTTGGTTTTAAGTGCCTAAATAATCAGGTACATCGCTATGGTTAATTTGCAAAAATAAAGCATTTAACAGTGTCTATTTTTACAGCACCGTTGAACAAAATCTCAGCCTGTCTGACCAACCTGGGGGATCATACGGCAAGATCGGACACAGTCACTCATGCCAAGCATGCGCTGGTTATCACTGTACTCCCCCCTCTTCAGGTAGTACTGGTTGCCCATGTAGTTGGGCCTCTCGTACACCATGAAGCAGCCGCTCTCCACCCTGATGGAGTTGCATCTGTTGAAGTAGGAGTGAAGGTCTGCAGAGTCGCTGCTGCACTCGTGAGAGCGCCCCTGGAAGTTTCTGTCTTCGTAAAATATGATCTGCAAAAGCAATCATTGCACAGGCGTAAAGATCGTTTCCGTGGATGTCTAGTGGTGCAGAGGTACGAAAACTTAAAATTGTGTACAGGAAATACAGGAGTGTGGAAAATGTGTGTTAAACTGTGGTTAATTTTCTTTACCTTTCCCATGGTTATGTTGGCATCAGACTGTATAAGCCCTCAATGCTGTCTCTGAGCCAGGCCACTGTGCTTTATAAAAAAAACGACAGAAAGGGCAGCTGTGTGATTGCACAGCATAAAGCATTGTCATTCAAATATATCCCGCACTGTGATGATGGATCAGGGGTGGGGGTGTGCGCGTGGGTTCGAAAAATCTGTTTATGTATAGATGACTCTTGGTGTGTGATGAGTTATTGTTCTTTCCTCCATGTTCATCACAATTTACCCCCAGAAAATGCCACTGTACAAAAGACGTGCACTGCACAGCATCAGCAAGATTAAATTGATATTTAATGAGGCCGACACATGATAATCTGTATATCTAACAACTAAAGAGATATTTGGAGATATTTTTTATTCTTTAATCGGGAACAGACATGGGTCAACATAATTCCTGAGGTAGAATAAGATGTTTATAGGATTTACATACATCTCTGACTCATCATAGATAAGATATAATCATTGCAGTTGTACAATAGCCCGAAAGTTTACAGTGTTCACAACTCATGCAAATGTCTAAAGGCCCTGCCCACAACTGAATGGACTATTAAGACTCCATTTTGCAATCACTTTATTATAATGGTGAGTGTTTGATCAACAGCAGGTCCAAAAGTGTTGTTGGTGTTCTTGATGTGTGGTTGGTGATTAGCAATAATTTTGAATCCATCCTAAAATCAGACCATTCTTATAACCATTTGTTTTTCAAGTTTTGTCCCAATCCTTGAAGAAAAATGACCAAATTTTACCCAAGAACAGTCAAACTGAGCCTCACGTACAGTATGTTGTACTTTCTATAGTCTCGTAGGTCCTTATCTGAGCATGAAGCCTTCCCAAAACCTCCATTCAGCTGTGGGATCCCCCAAAACAGTTCAATAGTCCAGGATGCGTCTGATGGAGCCGACCCTAGCGCTCCTGCCGCCCCACTCGCTAAACCTCTTGTACTCTCCGGGCCTGATCAGGTACATCCTGCCCCGGTAGTTCGGCTGCTCGTAGAAGAGCCAGTTGCCCTCGGTCACGTTGCAGGAGAAGATGTCATTTATGTGGAAGCGGTCCATGACACTGGGACAGTCTTCCATCAGGTCCATCATCTGGCCTCCAAACTCAAGGCGCTCATACAGGCGCATGTTGAATGACCCAGGTTTCTGGTTAGAACAGGAGAATGTCATCAATTAGTAAAGTGCTCAGAAACACATCCAGCCATAGTTATAAATAGATTTACACCAATCAGCCAAAACATTAAAGCCACAGACAGGTGAAATGATTAACTGCTGGGAAACCTTGGGTCATGGCATTCATGTGGATGCCACTTGATGCACCATTGGAGACCAAGTACACCCCCTCATGGCAACGGCACTCCCCGGTGGCAGTGGTACCCTCTATAGGACAATGCACCATGTCGCACCGCAAAAACTTTTCAAGTATGGCCCAAAGAACGTGACAAAGAGCTCAAGGTGTCAACGTGGCCTCCTAATTTCCCCAAATCCCGATCTGATCAAGCATCCGTGGGGTGTTCTGGTACCTCACCTCATAAGGNCGGTGGCAGTGGTACCCTCTATAGGACAATGCACCATGTCGCACCGCAAAAACTTTTCAAGTATGGCCCAAATCCCCAAATCCCGATCTGATCAAGCATCCGTGGGGTGTTCTGGTACCTCACCTCATAAGGCCAGGTCGATGTCACGTTCATCGGGTCATGTGTAACATGATGCATTGTCCTGATGGGGGGCCACTTCCATCGTGAAGTGCTGTTGCCATGAGGGGGTGTACTTGCTCTGCAGCAGTGTTTGGGTGGAGCGTATAAAGTGGCATCCACATGAATGCCAGAACCCAAAGTTTGCATTTGAAACATGATCAATGTTATTCACTTCACCTGCCACCCAGGAGGCCTTTTCATGACCTCATGTCATTGCATCCTTTTCCTCTGCAACTGTACATTGGCACCTGAATTAGCACCACCTATCAATTTTAGTTCATGGGCAACATACATCCCAATTTGAGCTCAAGTGGGCGGGACCAGTAAAACCATTGCGTTATAACATATGAACAACAACAGCTCCAAATGTTTCCCTTCCTTTAGGGTAAAGAAGTACATTCTGAAAATGTTAATCCATCTACAAAACAGATTAACAGCCTGGTATGTCTTAAGAAAAATAAGTGCAATTTTAACAAAATGTTTGGCGCATTCAGTCAGTTCACTGCTCACTGTCATTACATGTACAGTTTTCCATACATTTCCACTCTTGTGTTAGCCTGGAAATCCAGACCCAAATCTAGAAAGATTTAGGGTCTGGCCATGAGTAATGAAAATGGCCCAACTCGAGGGGCGGCACCAAGCATGCATTTGTAGATATCACTGCACGCAATTGGATAACACTACGGCCAATCAGAACAATACACAGGGTGACGTATACACTTAGCTACCAGCGGAGCTAACTGGTAGATTAGACTCTTGCCGTATCCGGTCGGCAAAACAGCAAAAACATCCTTCTTGCAAAGGAAAGACTCGAGCACCGTCTTCTGTTCCTCTTTTAGAGAAAAAGCCAAATCTAACTCGTTCATTATAGCGGCCAAAGCCGTTTCAAACAACTGGTGTTCATCCGTAGCCATCTTGCAATGTTTACTGACTGATTCCGGACTTCGTCGTCGCAGCGCTGTCGTCATCTGTTTAGCTCGCCTCTGGCCCGCCTATATCAGATACACCGATGTGATTGGTGCAGCTCGGCTTCAACGGCATGGGTAATGAGCATCATTACTGATTGCCAGAGTGACTCGCTGAGCAAATTCAAATTGTGCTCTCGCGAGAACTCTGGATTTCCAGGGTACACTTGTGTAGTAACGCTGGCATCATCACACCAAACTGAAGTAAAAGCTATCGAGGACGCACATTTTTCCCCTTTGTTTCCCCCGTTTTCCCCTGCCTTTTAAACCATTTGCAGAAGTTTGGCAGTGCCTCAGACCTGTCTCCACTGCACTAGAGAAAGGTCTGGAATCACTGATTATCTTTTTGCTACATGGGGAAAAAACGCTTCAGCTTGTTTGTGTTTCTTTAAACCAATCACAGTCATCTTGGGCGGTACTAAGCCCAGGAGGCAGCAACAGTGCCCTTGCAAAATAGTGTCAGGGTGAACTTGTTTTGGTGGAACATTTAAATGTGGGGAGGTGACCACTGTCAATAAATGGCTCCAAAAAATAAAATGATACAAAATAACATAAACAGTTGTTTGTCACTATGTGATTAAACTTTTACTGATAAAGGAATCAAACATAATTTGATAATCGGTGCCCTAGATGTAAAGTCTGCCTATGCTTTAGCTCTGGAGGAGCCCACTGGATGCATTAAAACCATAGGCGATTTGCTGGCTGTGTTAGGCTCCAGCAGAACATTATGACAGTGATACCACAGAAGCTGGTGTGAAGTGGAACAGATCGGTGCATTTGTGAAGTCAATGTCGCTGGTGCATGCCGTTGCCACAGATAAAAGATGTGGCAAATCAACTCCAACTGGCCGTGTCAGAAAACCGATCAACATCAGGCATGAGAGTCCTGCCAGATGGATAGTGATGGTGCCCCTCAAGGGAGCTACATCATTGACTCCCACCGAAGGACTGTTCCATTGTCAAGGATACTCTGAATCCTACTGAGGTCCTTCCTTCAGAGAATTTTCAAGGTTGCATGTGTGCATCCTCAGCAAGCATTAAGTACCCATAATTCTTTGTGCACGATTTACAAGAATTGAAGGTGGGGCCTCTTCATTGACACACACCTGGGCACCTGCTAGACGGTTCCAGTATGTGCTCTACGAGTGCTAGGAAGTAGTCTTGCCTAGCCTCTGTAGGACCTGACTCAAGGGACCCGTCCTATGGGTTTTCCAAGGTGTGATCACAAGTTGTTTTATTTGTTGTAGATCTTTACAAGAAGTAAAGAAGAGAACAAAGCAGGCCTGCCTCACTGCTCAATTGACACTTCTTCAAAACTTGCCATTTTCAGCATGTAGGTCGGGGGGGGGGGGGGGGTCCTGTTTTCTGTGGCATGTAAGTAAGTAAGCCACCCAATGGTAGGCTCATAGCCACAGTCTACATGAGTCAGACTAGCAGTGCCTTAAAGGGAAATTTCGGTTTATTTCAACCTGTCTCCTGTCGTCCTAAATTTGTTTCAAGTGACTAGTGACATAAAAATAATAGTTAGCATGTTAGCCGTTAGCCTAGATACAGCCGGGGCGCATAGTAGCGTCAGACCTGTTAAAACGTAAGTGAACGGGCAACCTTCAAGTGCAAAGTTAGTCCACTAAACAAGCTTTTTTTCCACAAAGACCGCCTCATATCGTTAGGATAAATGTCAGAGAACATATAGAAAACGACATGTAAACGTGTTGTCTTACCTTACCGGTGTGCTGCCATGTTTGTTTACCATTTAGCTCTGCTTTCCAAAGCGCGGCCGAAATATCGCGAGAACAAGCAGCGATCTCATACCGTGCCTGAAATCTCGCGAGAACAAGCAGCAACAGCTGGAAGGCAGAACCGGACAGTAGCCTGAAAAGTTCATTCATTTATTTTATGAAAGATTTATAGAATAATGGCTGACTTTTTGCCAGACTTCGACTTTGTGGAGGAGGAATTTGATTTTGCAGAGTTTGATGGCCGCCCTTATTTATTTGAGCCAGAATACACTGACGAAGAGCTTCGTGAAATTGAAGAACGGAGGAGGAGAGAGAGAGAGGCGCAACAGGTAGAGGACGAGAGAGGAGGAATGGCTGCTGCAAGGCTGCGTAGCTCTGGAGATTGGTGGTGTACCTGTGAATGCTGTGCCCCAGTGCCCACAGAAGAGGAATGCCTCTGTTGCAAGGAATGGGACCGGTTGCAGCCTTATTTTCAAGGTCTGGATGTGACTGAGGACGAGACACCTCCACCTGGAGTAGTATCCAGCTGGGCTTTATCTAGATATCACGAAATTTCAGGCACGCTATGAGATCGCTGCTTGTTCTCACAATATACTAGTGACATATTTTTATGTCACTAGTCACTTGAAACAAATTNCTTATTTTCAAGGTCTGGATGTGACCGAGGACGAGACACCTCCACCTGGAGTAGTATCCAGCTGGGCTTTATCTAGAGCTCACGAAATTTTAGGCACGCTATGAGATCACTGCTTGTTCTCACAATATACTAGTGATATACTAGTGACATATTTTTATGTCACTAGTCACTTGAAACAAATTTAGGACGATAGGAGACAGGTTGAAATAAGCTGTTCTTAGGAACTGTTTGTACGTTTTCCTATGAAAAATAAAGCACCCAATTTCGTACACATCCCATGCAATCATGAGCCAGTAAATCGTGCATAACCCACGTCTTTTGGAAGGTTGCTATCATGTGACCAATGCAGGCACGGGAGTAAACAAGGAAGCGGTCCCGAGCAATCTTATAAGGAGGCAGGTTGAAGTGGTGGATGGGTCACAAAACACAGGACTCTCCCCAGAAGATGAGCATTCGGAACCAGGTGAGCTTTGAGTGAACTTTAAGTCACTTTAAGGTACGCCCTCACCACGTTTCTGTTGCTAAACCTAACCACAGTAACTTTACTTGCCAAACCTAACCTCCGCAACCAGTGGCGTGAGTTAGTTACGACGGCCCCCAGTGCACGCTAGTTAGTAGTTATAAGACACACACACACACACACACACACCACTGGCAACTGTCTATGAAAATGCCAAAGGATCTTTATTTGTCTATTTTTTTCAGAGAACTGTATTCTGGTGGAAGAGCCTCAGATTCTGAAGCCTGGCACCTCTTGGCCTTCACAAGTGTGTCATCTGGGCTGGATTGGACCCGTTGGTGGGCCGATTCTGGCCCATAGACCGTATGTTTGACACCCCAGACCTAATGAAGCTCTAGCAAAACTTCACTCAGGAAGACAAAACATTTCATACTCAGGCTGTAAGTTTTCTTCTCTCTTCCTACCATTCACTCCTTGCTCTCTAGCTGTCATTGTCTGTCAGCTGTTTTTCAGCTGATGACTCAATCAGCCAATAGCACAGCGACACACCTTCTCTGTCAGCCTATCATCTTACTGCTCCTCATTTTAAATATGGTTCTTCAGCCATGTGTGCCGTCCACCTCCTCATCACCACCTAGTCTTTACGGATTCATCAGCCTCATCCGCCTCAGCAGCCACCAGCCTCAGAGTCATCAGCCACCTCCACCAGTGTCTGGACTCCACAGAGGGATTTATCCTGCTGCTGCTCAGATGTCCCTCGATTACAAAATATCTCGCCCTGGTGTCCGAGCGCCACAGACTTCTGTTAAGTCTTAATCAGCACAAATCATCTGTTAATCTGTTCACTCATATTCTGCATTAAATATTATCTTTACTTCACTCTTCTGTCTCTCCTGATTGAACTGTATATCTTACTGAGCAAACTCCTTATATTCACATCACAGTCAGGGGTGGAAACTATCATAAACTGACATTTCCTTTGGTCAGTTTTCTGAAAATTCAGTTAAAATTTGTGCTTCATTTAGATGGACACCTGGTTAATGTAAGGATGAATTGTTCTGGTGCATCAAATCAAGTGTAGCAACATCATCAGACAATGAAAACCACGGACGTTATCCCCCTCCAAGTAATTAATAAAGCTTTATCTTATTTTATCTCATCTTATATTTAATAGAATTATACGGCTCAATATATGATGCAACAAATGTTAAGTGCTGGTGTACATGTTCCCAAAAAACAGGAGCTCACCATGGCGATGAGGCGACAGGAGCAGACCGAGTCGTTGGCACCCATCCAGTGATAAAAGTCAGGATAGTCTCCTCTCCTCAGGTAGTACTGGTTCCCAGTGTAGTTGGGTTTCTCGTAGATCATGAAGCAGCCGCCCTCCACCTTGATGGAGTTGCAGCGTTTGATGAGACACATCAGGTCTGCACAGTCACTGCTGCACTCAAAATGGCGCCCAGAGAAGTTTTTGTCCTCATAGAAGATAATCTAGACACAAATAATGCACTGGTTTTAATTTTTGTTGCTGATCATGCTGCAAAATCTGATAAACATAAAGAAATATGTAGTAAAATTTGCATTACTGACAATTTTCTGTGTATTTTAATGTTTTCAATCTACATTTTCCTCCTTTAGTTTGAAAAAATAACCAGTAATGAAGCTCAAGAGTTCAAAATAAAAGCCTGGAGGCCTGTTTGCACTCTGTGTACTTCACAATAAGAGCATGTCTTCCATCCCGTATCCACATGAACATGTCCTGCCATCCCTTCCCTGCCCTCCTGAGAGCTGTCATGTTTACCTTCCCCATGTTGGCCCGATTGCCTGCCATGTGCCTTGCCCTGTGTGATCCATCCAGCTTTTTGAAGACTCCCACCTGTCACATATATAGTGAATGTGAAATGCAGACTCTGCACGTGTCATTCATATTGTAATAGCCAGGAATCTTTGGCGTTTGTGCCGCAGTGTTGCCCTGAAGAGATGTTTAGGAGTTGTATTTGTACAGGTGAGAGCTGACAGGTTGTTTGGGGTCGGTGTGGTGTTGTGGCAGGAGGGTTTTGTAATGAAACGGTCCTGAGCTCTTTGTCGTCACTGAATGGGTGGTATGTGTTTTGTACCACACCCGAAATTAGACACACTTTTATTTTGTAGTTTATGCTTTCATCAGAGTTGCTCATGGGCGGATGAGTTCTGGCATCAGTGACGTTCTTGGCATGATGTTTTTTCCTGTTGCCTCTTCAGTTTTGAGCAGAGACTTAAATCATCTTTACTATGAGAACAAAATATTTCCAAAGTTCTGTTAACGTCATATTAAACCACTTTTTCCTCTGTCTGAATTCCGTTTTAGGATTTAGGCTAAAATGTATTATTCCCAGATAACAATATTATATAGCTCTTATATATTTGTTGATGATGTCTTTAACAGTGACCACACCTATAACATATCATCTGTAGGTGTGTTATAAGATATGGTTTTAAAAAGAACTGAAATTCTCTCATTACTTTAATGAGACTATTTGTCTCTTTAATGTCCACAGCATGTGAGATTGATCTTGTGTCATCTAAATCCCAACTCTACCACTGCCCTCTGGTGGAGAAGTTCATTTCTGTGCAAATAAAGGAACACACACAGTAACTTCATTGTGCTTAAACAATAAATACAACTGCTCTGAAACCTCTAAACTGAAGAAAAGATATCCTTGTATACATTTGCAAATCTTCAAAACAACAACGTAAATATTTTCTAGACCTGGGGAGAAATTAATGGAACACTTTACCTACAATATGACCATTTGTAAATCAGTTTGCTGTGTTATCTTAAATTCATAAGAAAATTTTGGTTCTCTCTCATGCCTCCACGGAAATCAGCAGACATATTAAGTTACAACACTATTTTAAAACATCCGTTTACAAGCTCTCGAACAACTCGTCCAGTATAATCCAAGTCCTATTTATCCAGTCGTGTGATCAGTTCTTCCCAAACATGCATTTTCACTAAAATAAATCATAAATGTAGTATTGCAGTCTGGCTTTGAAGAGAGCACAATGAAGTTTCACTTTCAGTTAAGTGTTAAATTCTAAGGCTTTAGCAAAAATGTTAACGTGTTTGGGAAGTGGAATTGAATTCACTGCACAGCTGTGTGAGTTTGTAAACACATGTTTTGATATAGTTGGTCCCTGATCGATCAGTAAATCAATATGCTCCATTTTCCGTGGAGGCGTGCGAGAATATAGCAGCTGTTCTGGAGCTTTCAATCATGTCATATGATCTTCGTCAACACCTGGAGTTTTTCCAGTTGTCAGAGGAAATTTTGCGTTAAAATTTCCATTTTTTCGGATCACTTGAAGGACTTCTCAAAGTTCACTCTCGACCTTCCATGACAACTGGGCAAACTCTATCTGCTGTTGAAAACCAAAACGGCTGCTAACTGGAGCTTGTAGTGAGACTGTCTAAAGACAAGTTTCCGTTTTATAATTAATTTTACTCTTTTAAAGGTCCAGTGTGGAGGATTTAGGGGGGTATATTGGCAGATATTAAATGTAATAACTATGTTTTCTTTAGTGTATAATCACCTGAAAATAAGAAGCACTGTGTTTTTGTTACCCCAGAATGAGCTGTTATATATATGATATACAGAGAGCAGGTCCTCGTCCATGGAGATCGCCATGTTGCTACAGCAGCCCAGAGCCGACAAAGCAAACACTGACTCTGGATAGGGGCATTTTGTTTATGCATTGGCAGCCATAGTTAGCAGCACCTCCATGACAAGTGGTGTCGGCAAAACACTTTTTTTTGTAACGGGAAATTCCTTATTCTGTGTTCACCTGGTCCCTTGAGCTCCCAGTTAAAATCTCCTGAACATCTGGATCTTAAGTTATCACAGATGAGCAAAATTCAGATTGAGTGGTTTTACTGGTTTAAACCACTGGGTCTGTTTGTTTTGGAGAGGAGGAGACCTCTGTAGATGATTCAGCTCCCTGTAAAAACCTCCTGACCACTGAACACTGAAGGAATTCTAACCTTGAGTTCACACGTGGCGCACAGAAGTTTCAGCTGGTTGCAATCTGCAGTCGTCCCCACTAGATGCCACTAAATCCTCCACACTGTAACTTTAATTATATTTTCTATGTGTCAGTGAAAACAGAGCGGCAGGCAGACAGATCTTCCTTCCGCTCTACAATAGATAACGCTTGAGTCTGGGTGTGGTAAGTGTCAGCGCTCGCAGGATTTTATTCAAGCCTCTCATGAGAGTCAGGACGTCGGGCCATGACCCCGTCACATCCTCATGAGAAAACATGCCCTCCAAACGCAGAGAGCAAGAACAAAACTGAATACAACTGAGCACTGACGCCATTTTATTCAGCGTGTGAAACAAGGCAAAGAGCAGACATTTGACAAGAACCGTTTCTCCGTCTTTAGAGATCCATGAGCCGCCTGATGGAGCCGATCCTGGAGTTGTTGCCGCTCCACTCGTTGTAGCTCTTGTACTGGCCGGGCCTCAGGTAGTAGTGGCGCCCCCTGTAGTTGGGCTGCTCGTACACCAGCCAGTGTCCGTCCATCACGTTGCAGGAGTTGAAGTTGGACATGCGGAAACGGTCCATGAGGTTGGGGCAGTTGTCGGTCAGCTCCATCATCTCACCGCCCATGTCGAAATGCTCGTACAGCCTCATCTTGAAGCTGCCGCTGTGCTGCAGAGGGCAGAGGGGTCAAAGGTCACAACTCAGCACAAGTCAAATGTTCTTTCTCACACATCACAAAGTCTAAATCTTAAACCCAATATGATTATAATATGATACACATAATGCATTCTCGGAACCCATCGGCTGTATCGCCGTCTGACTTCCAGCAGACGGCGATACAGCCTCTGGGGGCAGACCCCCGATTTTTTGCCATTCCAGTTCGATTTGGGCGGAGGAGGCGAATTTCCGTTTATATATAAGTAAATATGCTGAACCATTGCGATGGATTCAGAGTTTGTAGTGATGCCAATTATGTTCCGCCTCGTTAGTTCACCGCACGGACCATTTAACCTGGCAACAACTGCAGCTGGCTCAAACGTGATTGGTCAATATCACGCAGACTACAAACAGCCTACAACCGGAAACCAGAGCTCTTCCGCTCTTCTTCTGGAGGCAAGATCTCCAGGGTTTGCCTACAGACTCTACATTTACTGAATGAAGAGTCTGTATCTAGAGACTACACATAATACAACTATAATTATGCTTTAAGGAATATTTCACCCACCAACTCAATTTATCACCTCGTCTTACACTGAATATATATGTGAACAAAACGTTGTTTTTCTCGTACGCCTCCACAGTGAATGGAGAATACAATAACTGAGAAAATTCATGTTGAATTTAAGTCATTGGGGTCCACATTTAACAACAACAAAACTATCAAAACATCTATTAGCAAACTCTCACAACTCATGCAGTATGATCCAGGTCTCATTTATCCAGTAGTGTGCTCAATCCTTCCCAAACAGGCAGCGTGTAAAACTCCCTGCTGGACGATGAGTGACGTCACTGGACGGCCTCTCATTCTGCCTCAGAGACTTTGTGCACATGCTCAGTCAGTTACAGAGTTTACTGTGTGAATAGTTAAGTCCCCTCACTTGGCTGATCTGTTCTTCAGTCCTTGTTGTCTATATCCTTTGTTACAGCAGTGTGACAATGTGTCTAAAGCCCTTTTTAAACAGGAGTTGTGCAAATTTACAGGAAAGCCCAATGAGTCTTTTTTCAGCATTGGCAGTATAAAAACAAAATCGGGGAGTGCAGCAAAATGCCGCCTACCTACTTTTGTTCATACAGAATGCGCCTTTTTCGGGGCAATGGGGGGCGTGAGCAAGTAACAAAACGTGTAGCTCAGCGTGTGACGTAAACAGTGACGTGGGAGGGAAGCCGCGGCTGGTCAGTCCTTCGG
>NC_065512.1:2535856-2544401 GCF_006386435.1 Epinephelus moara
TTTAGTAATGACTTTAAAAATATAGATTAATTTGGAGCGGATTATGTGAAGGTCATATATTCTAATCCTCACTTCCTGTGGGCTACAGCAACACTAAACCCCTGAGCTTGCCTGAGAAGGACTAAATGCACAAAGCTGCTATTTTTAAATATCCCATGGAGAGAGACTCTCACTGCAGCCTGTTCTAGCGGTAGAATTAAGTGTCTAAATGAGCTCAGAGCTGCTGCTCATCCTCATGAGAAGGCTGTGTTTTTTGTTTTGTAATGAAGACTGAAATAAGGCCATTGGTTGTGAACGGCACCCTAATGCCCTCTTTTCTTCCTTCTGCAGAGTGGTCCGGACTGCTGGAAGCAAGAAGCTAGTTACCATCTCATAACGAGCTAATTTAATGTTAATGATGCTGCATTCCAGGCAAGTTTCTGAGCCCGCAAGTCACCACTTTAAGTCACAACACAAAGGTGCCGGTTCCTTGCTCATTTGAGAAACGGCGCATAAGGTCACAGATGCTATTATACTTTTTATTTTATGTTATCTGTGTGTTTGGAAACGTATTTTGTATTGATTTATTCTTGGTCTGGAAACTAGGTGTTAGAGCGGCTGCCAATAATTCGTTAACATTAGCAGATTTAACATTAACGTTAGAGCAATACCTTGCTTGACGTCAGAGAGCGTAACATGGATCTGGTACGAGTTGACGGGTGGTAAGTTACGCTCCAGTGCACTTTCACAGGTAGAAGGTTGTAAAAGCACGGGGTACGGGTTGCCTGGAACGCGCCATAAGCCAGCATGTTCCCATTTTCGGTTCAGAGCTGGAAAGCTGCCACTGAGAGAGGCAACAGGAGGATGTGAATGACATACCGTGTTTGGGGGTGATTGGAATGTAAGGAAGGAGCTCTGCTGCCTAAAACTAATGCCTCAAACAACAAAAGGTGAGGACACAGCCAAAGTGTTTATGGAGCATTTTGAGGATCGAGGGATTGACATTAACTGACTAACCACTAACTACCAATCTCCTCATTTAACTCTCGACTAGAAAGGGTAAAAGCACATTTTCAGAAGATTTCTGGATCGTACTGACAAAGATAATATTTCCCAGGAGGCCTTACCGTGGGGATCATGCGACAGGACTTGACGCAGTGATTCATGCCGGTCATGCCCATGTAGTCCGAGTACTCTCCCCTCTTCATGAAGTACTGGGTCCCCATGTAGCTGGGACGGTCGTAGATCATGAACATGCCGCTCTCCACCCTGATGGAGTGGCAGCGGTCGAACATGGAGTGCAGGTCGGCGCAGTCGCCCATGCACTCATAGTGCCGGCCTCCAAAGTTCCTGTCCTCGTAGAAGATGATCTGATGGAGCAGAGTAAACCACAGTGACTCACAGAGAGCCTGGTGCACAACTCTTGGACACTGTCTTCATTTGTAAAACACAACTGGACACAAACCTTTCCCATGATGTTGGTCTCACCACTTCCTGTGTCTTTGCCCACCAAAGGTGGAGTCCATCTTTATACACGTCAGTGGGAACAGGTGCTGCCATGTGGTGTTATTCACATGAGGCCCGGTGTCAGCAGAGACTCTACAGGAGACTTCCTCTTCCTGTTTGCCACGTCCTCCTCTGTTAGATGCAACAGACACTGTGCAGCTTCTAGTACGAGCCGCAGTGTGGGCAGGTGCTGGAACAGTCAATGCTTTTACCATCCTCTGTTTGTTTTACATGGGCTGGATTTAATGTGTTCATACAGTGTGTAAGAAACTGAAAATCTATGTAAAGATGAGCAGATAGAAATATGAATGAATAACCATAAACAATGTGTTTTAAATATGTTCTGTACTACAGCCGGGAACACATGAATGGTGTGATTAGTAGCCCCATTGTCTCTATTGAAGCTTTCTGTCATTCAGTGTGGAGGAACATGACTGAAATACAGGAAAATAAACTTATTTGAATGTCCCACAATGTGAATCTCATCAACACAAAATGTCTCTTAAAGATAAATAAATACTAAATTAACAAGTAAACAAGAAATTAACGTATTCATGATCAGATTTAAATGATGGAAATAATTATGAAGCATCAAAGAATGGTAGTTTGATTCTGCTATGGCAGTTTATTTCTGCCCATTCTCCTTTTCTAATGAGCCAGGTAGTTAAACCAGTCAATACCAAAATATTTAACAAGCACAGAGAAGATAGTTTAGAATAGATTCATTTATTTTGTTATTTAAAACCATATCATATTTCTGTATGGGAGCCCAATGAAAACATTCCACCCCTTATTGTACCACATATTTTATTAACATTACCACAAATAGATGCCATTCAGAGGAGGAAATGGGTGTTTTTGGTGAAACTGATATGTAAATAAAATCAATAGCATCAAGAGAGATTCCTGATTAAAACTCTGTGATTCTGCGGAAGGACCCAGTGGTGGCGCAGGTGGCCCCCCAGTCACTGAACTTGCGGTACTCTCCGGGCCTCATGAAGTACTGGCGGCCGCGGTAGTTGGGGTGCTCGTACAGGGTCCAGTAGCCGTCCATGACATTGCAGGAGTAGATGTCCCGGCTGCGGAAATGGTCCTGCACTGACTCGCAGTCGTCGCTGAACTCCATCATCTGACCCTGGAAGTTGGGACGCTCGTAGATGCGCATGCAGTAGGGCCCCTCGCTGGTCTGGAGACACACAGTGAGGTGAAATACAAAGTTAGAGGAGGAAGTTTCTTCTCCACAGCCCTCCATGTGTGTCCAAGTGTTTCTTTAACCAGAACGTTCTTCTAGTTTGTTTTGTCCTGAATCTACTGACTGTATCAGGTCTGGGTTAGGACATAAGGTCCAAATTTAAATGTTAATCTCAGGCAAAATAATGGAGGATAAAACTATACCTGTCATTCCAACTTTAAATGTTAATGTTAGAAAATTCCAAATTTAAAAGTTAACCTAAAACGAAAGAATAAAGAATATAAAGAAAATTATAATGTTCATTTCAGATTTAAATGTTAATCTTAGGTTTATGATTATATCCATTCCAAATTTAAATGTTAACGTTAGAAAATTCCAAATTTAAATGTTAATCTTAGGCTTATGATTATATCCATTCCAAATTTAAATGTTAACGTTAGAAAAATTCCAAATTTAAATGTTAACCTAAAACGAAAGAATAAAGAATATAAAGAAAATTATAATGTTCATTTCAAATTTAAATGTTAATTTTAGGCTTATGATTATATCCATTCCAAATTTAAATGTTAACCTAAAACGAAAGAATATAAAGAAAATTATAATGTTCATTCCAAATTTAAATGTTAATCTTATGCTTATGATTATATCCATTCCAAATTTAACTGTTAATGTTAGATGAAAGAATGAAGGATACAATCATCAATAGATCATATCCTTCATTCCACATTTAATTGTTAGTCATAAGCAAAGAATAAAGGATGTAATCTACTGATGACTGTATCCGTCTTTCCAAATTTAAATGCTTATTTTAGGCAAAGAAATGAAGTATATAATCATTCATAGATTATATCCTTCATTCCAAATTTAAATGTTAATCTTAAACAAAAAAATAAAGGATGTAATGATTTCTTCCAAAATTTAGATATTCATTTCAATTCAATCCACTAAAACTATGTCCTTCATTCCAAATTTAAATGTTAACCTGAAACAAAAGGATAAAGAATATAAAGAAAAGTAGATTATATCGTTCATTCCAAATTTAAACGTTAATCTCATGCAGAAGAATGAAGGATAAAATCTACTAAAACTATATCTGTCATATCAAAAATCAAATTTAAATGTTAATGTTAGAGAATTCCAAATTTAAATGTCAACATGAAACAAAAAAATAAAGGTTATAAGAGAGTAGTAGACTATATCCTTCATTCCAAATTTAGATGTTAATTTTAGGCAAAAGATTGAAGGATATAATCTACTAATGATAATATCCTTCAATCTTTTGCCTAAAATTAACATTTAAATTTGGAATTTCAAGCTTTTTCAACACCTGACCATCAATCAGTGGATTTCATTATTTATTCTACAAATGAAATGCAGACAAATCACTTATCTCCACTTAGTTTAGCATCTCGTGGAAGTTTATTTTTGGTAGGAAGATGAGCAAAAAACTAAATAAACTATATATTGCTGTTCTTTTTCTTATGCCCACAGAAAAGTACAGGGAACAGACTGAAGCACAAACTGAGGCACTCAGAAACAAACAACATAAAACACATACAACAAGTTGCTGCTCAGTCACTGAATATTGTTTTCTTGCATCTTTAATCTGTAACAGAACATATCTAAAGTTAAAAAAGGGGCCCCACACACTTCACAGAAACAAAAACTTGAAGACAAAACAAAATATGTGAAATGAAATATTCACTCACATAGGAGAAGGTACGGCAGGAGCGGATGGTGTCATTGTAGCCCATCCAGCGTTGGTAGTCTGGGTACTCTCCTCTGGTCAGAACGTACTGGTAGCCGGTGTAGTTGGGCTTCTCGTACAGCACCCAACAGCCGCTCTCCACCTTTATGGAGTTGCAGCGGCTGAAGTGGGGGTGCATGTCAGGGCAGTCGGTGTCGCACTCATAGGAGCGGCCCTGGAAGTTTCTGTCCTCATAAAATGTGATCTGAGTCCAGAAGAGAAGCAGGACGAGATTAAAGCTCAAAATAATCTAAAATATTCTACATATATAGCTGTTGCAGGATGTATCATGCCCCTGCTGTGAGAGCTAGAAATTATGTGATTTAAATTATTATTAAATCCAGTTTTTCTGTTCCTGTTTGCACATTTTCTCCAACATGAAGCCAATTAAATAAGTTTAAGAGAGCTTTAACTGTTGGTCAGTTAATACCAGTTTTAATAAATCCTTACAGCAGCCTTCCTCTTACTTTTGCACAATTCATTTCACACCCAGGACCTGCCTTTTCTGAAGAAATCTGAATTTTTAGAGACTATTTGTCCCCAGTATGTCCCGCACTGCACTGACCTACAGGTTAAAATTTGTTCCCAGGCGTATGAAGATGATTCTAAACAGAATACATACCTTACTACTCATCCTGCAAAGAGTGCTGGAGCCAGTCACCCACTGAAAAATGGTGGTCTCACAAAGCAGCGCCCGAGCCCCGCTTTATAAACCTCAATCAAAGGGTTAGCAGATCCCTCTTTAGCTGTATTTTCAATGAGTGGGGATTTAACGCGCTGGCATCTCTGCCAAAAGTCTTGATCCTGGGCATAGAGCAAAAATCCCTGAATCATCAACGCAAAAGTCCTAGCAGGCAAATTACTGACCCACTGTGCCCTTTTTATTGATATGGACATCAGAGAGACGTTTCATCCACTAATCCTTCATCAGGTGGATTAATCTTTGCATGCAGAATGTCAGAGGTCATCACAAAACAACACGCTCTGTAACTGTTTGTTGAAGTTGGAAACAGATGTAGCTGAAAAATCTCAATAGAATATGTGAATATCCATTTATATTAACATAATAAATAATCCAGCTGTATTATTATTTATTATCAATCATGTGGTTTGGCTTGAATTTGAACAAAGAGCTCTTCCAAAGCTCTTGGTAACTACTAACTAGTTTCACACTAGTCTGGGGCCGTTAGTGGCCGTTTTGGTAAGGAACCGGAACCAGGGCGAGTGAGACAGGATCCGGAATTCGATGGATGTGCCTTTCCGTAAAAATAAAAGCACCAAGCTAATAAAAATGTGGTGAAACTTTTAATTTAAAGAATATAATTTACAAGAAAAGCCCCACGCCATTAAGTTAATCGATTTTCTTACACCCCTCATCACCCCAAATCGATGGTGCGCCAGAATTTAAAGTTTTACTATGGTGAACACTTTTAGTTTGGTGAATTTGGTGAATACCGCATCCGCTCCCTAGACCAGAACCAAAATCCAGACAAAATTCAGAGTGAATAGCGAAGAACCTGGTGACGCGAGGCTAGTTTCACACCACCAAGTTACTAAATCAGCTCCCACTGGTTGGAAGGAGACATCTGCAGCACGGTCCAATCAGAAGCAATCAAATATGTAAACAGGAAGTTGCTGACCAACCTAGCATAACATTCCCACCCAGCAATTACAAATGTGCACAGTGTAATTTCACTTTTAAATGCCATTTGTTTACTCAAAAATACAACATTAAAGGTATCATTACTTGAAACACAAAGACTGTCATATACATGATCAAATGTCCTTGTGGCTCAGCCTACAGGAAAAACAACATGTGCTCTCAAGACCCGACCAGAAGAACTCTGTGGCTGTGTATTTTAACTCATTCAAACACAACCTGTCCACACTGAGACACACTGGCATCGAACATGTGAGAACACGCAGAGGAGGTGACGTCAGCAACATGCTTTTACAGAGAGGCATTCTACATTTTCACAAATAATAACTTCAAACCTGTTTGTTGTGAAATTAAACCACTATTAAAATATCTCAATACAGCCAGTCTAATTTAGGCAATAACCCAGCATTAATCTCAACAACAGGTAAGATAGTCTGGCGTAGAATCACTCCATCTCCCTCCAACTCTCTGCCAGATTCGGATTCACCAGCTGTCTGGTGTGAGCGGAGACAGAAGGCGGATTACTCTCCCACTTCCACGTGTCTTTCTAAACCAATCTCAACCTGAAATTAAGTTTGTGTCTCCCACGTTACGTCTCTGATAATTAATTTAAATAATAATAATAATAAAAATGTCATGCAGTTTGGAGCTGTGCTGTGTAAAGAGCGCAGAGGAGGAGAGGAGGAGCGCTAGTGCTGCTTGTTTCTGTTCTCTGGGATTCTTTAACAACGTGTAAAGCGGATTTAGAAGATAGTTTCAGCATGTGAGTAGAAAGGAAAAAGAAAGGAGGAGGGGAGAGGAGACGAGAGGAGAGGAGGGGAGAGGAGACGAGAGGAGACGAGACGAGACTTAGCCTTAACGATGCAGCTGAACACAGGCCTGCTTTAAAGTTTGGAAGGTTGATTGGTTGGCTTATTATTTTATTTATTACAGCAACATCATTTTCCAGTTTTCCAGGATGTGTTGATGTTATTTATTTTACAGATCATTAAAGCGTGCACAGTGTGACACTGATAATGATAAATGTAGAAAGTGAATGTAGCAGCTGCTGAGTGTAAACAGTACAGATATTTAAACACCTCATATGTAAGTTGGACAGACATTTCCCTGCTCAGCTCTGTGAACAAATGTTCTGTCTGTCCTTCGGCCTCAAACTCAAGAAATCCTCTGGTGCTGACAGATAGAAACTTTGTGTGCGCACGTTTTTTTGTGCATGCAAAATAAAATTGTGGAAGGGATGTGCTTTTATTCCAACTGAGCACCTGCCCTGCAAAATGTCTGTGCACGGCACTGCTAGTAACTGAAACTGTCGTATAAAAGTAGTGAAATAAAAAGTACAATACTTCTTTATGAAATGTAGAGTACAAATGTAAAGTGTCAGAAAATGTCTTTATTGAATCAGCTTGATGACTGAAGTTTAAAGATGGTCAGAGTGACAGTGTAGAGCGAGAAGCTCCAGCAGTCAGACACTTTACTCCTCAATAAAATACTGTAGATATAAAGTCTATCATGAGGTTGACGTCAGTCGCGCAGAGACTCCAGTGAGCCCTCATAGTGCTCAGTTCTCTCCTCTCTGCAGCCATTGCTGTCCTGAGAGAGACACAGAGGAGAGGCGGCATTAAAGAAACATGATGTCTGTTCATCCACAGGGGGGCAGCAGAGGCCCGTCTCACACATGCACAGCTCTGAAATCTGCCATGGCTTTTATCACAAAGGAAACCAGATTTAGTCTCATCCTGTTTTCCCATTATTGTTCAGATTTTCCTCTGAAATATTCTAGATTAAAATAATATTAGCGATTAATACTGCAGACAGGAGGAGGCTGTCTGTGGCTACTCACACTGAGGAAGGAGTGAGACGAGGAGGAAGACGTTGATGCTGACGCTCGTCCAGACGGTGCACTCACCTTCGCCCTCTCAGACAGCCATCTTTTCAACTTTTGATCTGTGAGACATGACTTTAAATTAATGTACACATGTATGACATCAGTGGTTCCAACAGAGGTCCAGTTTATCTGCTGTTTCCAAAGCTTTGAAGCACATCGAGTTGTAAAGCTGCTGCTCAGCTCCTCAGCTTTAATGTTTTCTGATTTTCTTTCACTATTGTACACAACGTGTCTTGAGGTGTTGGATTTAATGTTAATCATTTTGTTCTTTCTTTGCAAAGCTTACACCACACACACAAACACAGACAAAGAGACAAAGATATTTAAAAATAAATAAATAAATAAATAAATAAAACCACTATCTTACTATATAATGATGAAAACTTTGTGTGTGTGTTCCACGTTTTTCTCCTCACTGACTTGGTCAATCCATGTGAAATTTGGCACAGTGGTAGAGGGTCATGGGAGGATGCCAATGAAGCAATATTACATCAATTGGCCAAAGGGGGGCGCTATAGCAACCCATTGAAATTGCAAACTTTGAATGGGCATATCTCATGCCCCGTATGTTGTAGA